>NW_017618421.1:879353-1139353 GCF_001879475.1 Ipomoea nil | reverse complement strand
TGTCCTAATTGCGCTGTTAGAAATAAAAATATGAAAAAATAGTTCCTTTTGTTTTTTTTTATCTGAATTTTTTTGTGGTAATAGATAACTCATCAATATTCCCTTCCATATAAAAATTTTGCAGAAATAATCCCTACACGAACACAGAAAAGTCTGAGAAATACACTCGCAAAATCTTATTTTCTGGGGATTATCATCTTCTTTCTGTCTTTTGAGTTTTGTTCTTTTTCTTTTTGTTGCCACACAAAATCTACTTTGCCTATCCTATATTTTTCATTCCTATCCTTTCTTATTCTTGTCATCTTACGTCCTTGTGTGCGGTATCTCCTTGTTTGAGTTGAAATTGTTCTTAGAATTCCAAGATTTGAAGTTGTGAGCAATAGAATCTTCATACACGAGTTGTAAAATTTGAGTGATACAACCCCTAAAAAGAGTGAGTGTGAGGGAGAGAAGTGAGGTCCAACTTAATCTTTTATCTTGTTGTTGCACTTTTGTTTCTATTGCAGCTCAATATGTCAGGGTCTAGCCAATCTAATAATGAGTCAAGCATGATTCCAAATACCCAGTTTATGGTGGATGCTATGAAAGGGGAGTTTACTAGGCTTGGTAATTTAGTGAGTGGACTTGCTGACCGTTTGGAGAGGTTAGAATTAGAGAGGGAACAAAATAGAGATGAGGGAGGAAATGATCAAAGGGCACAAGGGAGAACGGAGGGGAAATAATTTGAGAGCCCAAGGGAATATGAGAGAGGGAGTTGAGTCTTTTATGGGCTATGATAGTGAAGAGATTGAGGATAGTGAGATAGAAATGTGAAGGAGAGAAAAAGGGAGAAAAATGGCAGCAAGAAGGGATGTAGATGATGATTTGGGTAACATTAAAATGAGTATGCCTAATTTCCAGGGGAAGAGAGATCCGAATGCCTATCTAGAGTGGGAGAGTAAGGTAGAAAGGGTGTTTGATTGTCTTAATTATTCGGAGAGGAAGAAGGTGATATTGGCAGCCTTGGAATTCACTGATTATGCCACTTTATGGTGGGATAAGTTAGTGTTGACAAGGAGAAGAAGTGGAGACCGTCCTATCGAATCATGGAGAGAAATGAAGATAGCCATGCGCAAGAAATTCATTCCAACTTGGTACTACCGTGAGCTCTATCAACAACTCCAAGATTTGGTGCAAGGGAGGTTGTGTGTGGCTGAATATGACCATGAAAATGAGAAGTTGATGACGAAGCTTGGTTTGGAGAACAATCCATAAAGCACCATTGCCCGTTTCATCAAGGGGCTAAATTGGGACATCCGTGAGGAGATGGAAATGCATGATTTTGTGGATTATGAAGAGATGGTTCAAAAGGTTGTCCAAATTGAGAAAAAGTTCATGAAGAGGAAAAAGACGGCCCAATCCATCACTTCAAATTGGAAAGCTAGTAAGGGACAAAAGGAATGGAAAAATGACTCCAAAGGAGAAGCTAGCAAGCCCCAAGAAGTCATTGATAAAGGTAAAGGTAAAGTTGAATTTTCTTCAACTAAACCAATTCCAAATGGTGTTCATTGTTTTAGGTGCCAAGGAAGATGACACATTGCCAAAGACTGTCCAATAAGAAAACAATGATAATTAATGATTTTGGAGATATTCAAACTGAATCTGACCAAGAAGTCACTGATAAAGGTAAAGGTAAAGGTAAAGTTGAATTTTCTTCAACTAAACCAATTCCAAGTGGTGTTCATTGTTTTAGGTGCCAAGGAAGATGACACATTGCCAAAGACTGTCCAATAAGAAAACAATGATAATTAATGATTTTGGAGATATTCAAACTGAATCTGACCAAGATCAAGAGATAAGCAATGAAGATTCACAATGGGAGAATGCTGAAATTCAAGAAGCTATAGAAGGGGAGTTCTTGATGGTGAGGAGAATGTTGAATGCTCAAGGCAAAGAAGATGATGCACAAAGGGAAAACATCTTCCACACATGTTGCCATGTTCATGGGAAGGTTTTCAAGGTGATCATTGATTGTGGAAGTTGTGCTAATGTTGCTAGCACTGAATTGATAAATAAGCTTGGCTTGAAGACCAATTTGTTGAAGGAGTGGGACAAGCTTGCTGTGATGAATTGAAACAATAAGTTGGCCTTAAAATAAGTGGATAAATACTTTAGAGTGGTCCAATTTCGTGGCTTAAGCTTGGGAGAAGACAAAAGAAACTAAACTCAAGTCACATGCGAGAATTAAGTGTCATTTACTTCAAAAATTCAATAGTAGTAACTTCTAAATTAAAATTAATTATATTTCTGTTACAAGCCTAGGAGTAAAGTCATATTCTTTGAACGTGTATAGCCTATTTTAAGGGCTAAAGAACTCATTTTTGAATAGATTTTTGAAGTTGAATTCATTTGGATATGTGCTTTACACTTTCATTTCCTTTCTAGCATTCTAGGAGGAATTTCTGACTTATCAAGGATATTACCCTCCTTGTGGCGTCCCAATTGGCCTTATCACCCTTCAACCCAGTGTGGCGACTTCCCTATTCATCCATACACGTCCTCCAACCATCAACCATACTCCACATCAACCAAAATCCACAAAAGCAACCCCTACACATCAAGAAATCAGTTAGACATAAATCTGGAAAACGGGTCGTGACTTGTGTTGTGGAGTTCTAGGCCTTGAATCCAATATCAAGCTGGGAGAATCCACATTAGTAGTAATGCAGTTGGTCTTCATCGGTTGTAGCTGGTCTCCGTCGATCGCCAGTCCTATGAAGCGTGCTAGTGGCAGTCTCCAGCCTCCAACACAGCCTCAGCCTTTAGAGGTAAGTTATATTTAAAAATTAAAATTTTAAATAAGCATAAAGCATATTGTTATATACTGTGTACTATTGTACTATGTTGTCTGTGTATATACTATATATTTGAAAATTGAAATAAGCCAATTTCATTGAATATTGAGTGATGATCTTGTACAGTGTACTGTGTTCATGTGTTGAAAGCATGTAATCCATGAATTGTGAATTTACGCTAATAGACATCACTATGTACTTATTATTGTACTTTGTTGAATATTGAATTATTGAGTTTTGAATTTTTCATAGCATAAAGCATGTACAATGTCAAATATGTAATGAATTAACTGTGATTCTGTGAATCTATTAAAGCATGTAATGAAGTCAAATATTCAAGTATCTAACTAATATTCTCGTATATATTGTAATTATTTAAAGGAGTGTAATGTATTTGTTGAGATGGGAGGGGGGGGGGGGGGGGGATACACCGAATGAAACTCAATCAGCATTACCTAATAATTCAACAATACCGGATGAGACACCCCTGGACTCTCCTATTGATTTAACTATTAACACCAATGACAATGAGGGAGCACCGAGTGCTCCGAGTGAACAAAGTGCTGGTTCAAAAAGATTAAAATATGTGGTATGGGAGCATTTTACCAAAAAGGTAGTTAATGGTGTGGATAAAGTCGAGTGCAATTATTGCAAAAAATTACTTGGGGGGCAAAGTAGAAATGGAACAAAGCATCTTCATGATTATCAAAGATCTTGTAAGATGAAACTCATCCAAAATTTGAAACAACAAACGTTGTTACAACAACAGTGGAAGGCGGATGGAAAAATGAGTTTATCTACTTTCAAGTTTAATCTTGAGGTTACATGGATAGAGCTTGCTTGCATGATCATTATGCATGAATATCCTCTTGCAATTGTTTATCATGAAGGATTTAGAAGGTATACAACTAGCATTCAACCACTGTTCGACATTCCTTCTTGAAATACAGTTAAGGTTGACATTTTGAAGATTTATGAGGTTAAAATATCCAAGATTATGATACTTTTCAACACAAATACAAGTTGGATTACCTTAACTACAGATATGTGGACATCTTCAAATCAAAATAAAGGTTACATGGAAATCATGACACATTTCATTGATAATGATTGGAAACTACGAAGTATGTTTATGATGTATATTTCTAGTTTTCTAATCTAATGTCTATAGTTATTTTCACTTTTTAATTAGGATACTTTATTTGTTATATTATTACTTGTGTAATCTTTTATTCGTTTACATTTTTAGGTTTATTTATGTGCATTGTCCACACACAACTTTAGTTCTTTCTAAGGAATTGTTGAAATCTGTTTATGATTGGAATATTGAAAGGAAATTGTCTACATTCCCGGTGATAATTGTTTTACAAATTATGCACTTGTTAACATCCTTATAACTAAGCTAGGTTCTTCTCATCTCTTGTTACGTGGGAGTTTATTTCACATGTGTTGTTGTGCCCATATTTTGAATATAATTGTTCAAGATGGATTAAAAGTTATAGGTAACGAAATAGAAAAGGTGAGAGATAGTGTTGCTTATTGGTTGACCACACCAAAAAGGAATGAAACTTTTAGGGAAAATGTGAGGCACTTGGGCATAGATAGTACTAAACAATTGCTGCTTGATTGTAAAACTCGATGGAATTCCACATATTTGACGCTTAGTGTTGCTTTAGATTACAATGATGTTTTTATACGTTTGAAAGAACGAGATGTTCTCTTTACTTGTGCACCTCATGATGATGATTGGGAGTTGCTAAGAAAATTTGTGAAAGGTTGAAGTTGTTTTACAATTCGTCAAATAAATTTTCAAAGACAAAGTATCCAACTTCTAATATTTTCTTTCCATTGATGTGTGAAATCAAGTTTTCTTTGCGTAGTTGGACTGACTGTCCTAATGTGATTGTTGCAAATATGACTAAAAGTATGTTGCGGAAATTTGATAAATATTGGGAAGTAGTTCATGGACTAATGGTTGTGGCTAATATTCTTGACTCGAGATATAAGTTGGATGTGATGGATTTTTTTTCCCTAAATTCTATGAAGACAGTGCTCAACAAGAAATGGATAGGGTTATAAAATATTCTAAGGATTTGGTGAAAGTGTATCAAAAGGTCCCTCATCCTACCAACAATGTTCCATCTGATTCTGAAATCTCAATAGGGGGTGATTCTGAAGATGAGGTTTTTTTTTTTTTTTTTTTTTAATTCTAGATTTGATGCATATAAGGGTAAAGGTAATTCTGCAAGGGGTTTGAAATCAGAGTTGGAAAAATATTTCAAAGAAGAAAATATGCCAAGCAATGATCCTACGTTTAATGTTTTAGTTTGGTGGCAAGGTGTTGGACTTCGTTATCCAACATTGCGAATGATTGCAAGGGATATCTTAGTTGTACCCATTTCTACTGTGGATTCAATTCAGAATCTGTTTTTAGCATTGGTGGTAGGGTTGTGACTCCTCATCGAAGTAGGCCTCACCCGAAAATGTTGGAGGGGTTGATGTGTTCTCAAAGTTGGTTGTTAAAAGATGCCAAAGGCCAAGGTAATCAAATTTTATTGAATAACATTTATATATTGTTTTATGATATTGTATATTACATATTAATTGTTTATTGTAGTGCCTACTTGGAAAGATGCATATGGTACTATTTATGATGATTGTGGGATTAGTCCAGAAGAATTTGAAGACATTGAGGTATATATATTAAACTTTAGAGAAAAGGGTCAAATAAGCCCCTAAACTTTACCCTAAAGGTTAATTAGCCCCCTAAACTTTAAAAAATGTCAATTAAACACTCAAACATGTTAAATTTGGTCAATGAAGCCCAAAAACCGATAAATGACCTGTTATTACAGGTCATTTTAATTCCGGCGACGAAATCCGGCCACCTGTGACAGATTCCGGCGACCGACGAATTTTTCCGGCCGTCCGGTCGTCTTCCACCGGAGAAGACGACCGAACGGCCGCCTTCTCCAATGGAGAAGCGTCTGCCGCCTTCTCCATTGGAGAAGACGACCGTCTGGTGGTCGTCTTCTCCATTGGAGAAGATGACCAATCTGGTCATCTTCTTCTGGTCGTCTTCTCCACTGGAGAATGGAGAAGGCGGCCGTCCAGTCGTCTTCTCCAGTGGAAGACGACCGGAAAATCTCGCCGGTCGCCAGAATCTATCACCGGTGGCCGGATTTCGTCGCTGGAATTAAAATGACCTGTCATTTACCGGTTTTTGGGCTTCATTGACCAAATTTAACATGTTTGAGTGTTTAATTGACCTTTTTTAAAGTTTAGGGAGCTAATTGACCTTTAAGACAATGTTTAGGGGTCTATTTGACCCTTTTCTCTAAACTTTATAATTATTAATGTATTTTGAACAACTAATTAACTTTTCTTTCAGATTGAAGAAGGGCGCACCCGGCTGTGTCATCGACCAGCTGATCAATCCGCAGTAAAGGAAAAGGATCCTTAGGGCACGTCTTGTTGAGGTCGGTGTAATCCACGCACATCCTCCACGCCGGCGGCTTAGGCGCCAACACCATGTTGGCCAGCCAGCCGGGATATTTCATTTCTCGGACATGTCCGATCGCGAGTAGAGTGTCCACTTCTTGCTTTACAAAATCTCTCCGATCGTTGGATAAGTACCTCCTCTTCTGCGCTACTGGATTAAGGCCGGTATCGATTGCCAATTTATGAGTTATGATCGACCGGTCAACCCCTGGCATGTCCTCGGGCCCCGATGCGAATATCTCCTTTTACCTTCTCAGCACATTGAGATTGCATGCTTCACAAGATCGGGCAATCCTACCCCAATCCGAACCTTTCTCTCTAGGCGGTTTGGTTCCAACATGACCTCCTCTAGCTCGACAGCTGGGGCCGGGCGTTCTATAGGCCGCTCGGCCAGCTATTGGGCAATTGTGTTAACCCGGTGAGAACCTTGTCCCACCTTCCGACAAGTCTGTAAGTAACAACTTCGGGCCATCTTCTGGTCACACCGCACTACTCTGACGTTAGTCGGTGTGCGGAATTTCATACATAAATGCTCGATGGAGATTAAGGCGCCTAAGTCCTCCAAACCTGGTCGGTCGAGGATGACATTGTGCGCGCATTCCTAGACGACCACCACAAATTCCATCTCCAGCTTTCTTACGTGGGGCCAAGTGCCCATTTCCACTGTTAATGAAGTGCAACCTTCGGTGTCAATTGCATCACTAGTGAACCCGACCAGTGGGGTCTTACTCGGCCACAAGCGCTCCAAGGGCAATCCCAACTTTTTGTACACTTCTAAACACAACACGTTAACACTTCTCTCGGTGTCTACCAGTACTCGACGAATGATTGTCCCCTAAATATCCATAGTGACGACTAAGGCATCGCGATTGGGAGTCGGGCCCCTGGGCAGGTCATCGTCCGTGAAGACAATCGGCTCTCTGGAAGCTTTCTTTCGATCCGACTCTTGGAAGGCTATTGACCCTACGTATAGTTGTCTGGCCCAAGCCTTTCGAGCTCTCGGCGTATCGCCACGAACGGTGCCAATGTTGGTTTCACGGCCTAAGGGTAGCCGTAATTCGGTGGGCCAACACTACTGTAAAAAATTGGGCTTTGAATAAACGAGAGAGAATAACGAGCTCTTTGTTAGTAAAAGAGTCCACCCTTTCCCACGGTGACGCTGCGGGAGTATTTATACAAAGAGTTGAACTCTCTACCAAGAAAGTAGGGCAAAAGATAGAGCTGAATCAGCTATAGAGTCTACCATAATTAACGGGATAACTACTTAAAATGAAGAAAGAAGCTACTTGCTGGATAAGGAAAGGAATCTCCGCTGAATCCGCTGTTAACCGCCTCTAGGCGCGCACTCGGTCGGGGATGCACTGACTGCCTAACGGGGTAGCCTGGCTAGGGAGGCTGAGGCACTTAGGTAAAGACGCTCCGACCGCTGAGCATGGTCGACCATCTGGGTCCTCTGAGGAAACCCTGTCGGGGACACACCGACTACTGAGCATGGTTGCCCATCCGAGTCCTCTGAAGGAACCCAGTCGGAGAGCACCAACTATCGGGCTTGGTCTCCTACCTAAGCAAGCCAGTTCCTGACGGATACTCGCTCGTCCGCCGGCCTGGTCTCCCGGGTGCTTCATGTTGCAGGAACCACGAAAGAAGCCCTTTCTCGTGAATCGCCAAATGTTTTGCTGTACTCGAGCCCGACTGCCCTCTCATACTCCTTAGGCCAAGTGCCCGATTTGGGGTATCTATCAGGCGCGAAACGAGTGTCGTTTCTTTTCATTAAAATAAACGGCACCGTTTTGATGCCTGTACTATAATACATTGTGGACCGCGGTCCATAGTAAAATTTGCCTTCAACATTAAAGGAGAAATTTTTGCTTACTTTCACTTACAGATTTTTATTTTTATTTTTATTTTTATTTTTATTGTTATTGTTATTTGAAGGAAAAATAATTATTTTCTTACGGAGTAAAATCTCAAAAGTGAGTAACTGCATTCTTAAGACCGAACACGAAATCTCTACTTACAGAAACAATTAAATTATGTTATGCCTGTATCATGATTCATGAATATTATATGTTTTACATAGTACGGCCAAAGGTTATATATCTTCAGCGACTTCAAGTGTATAAATTTATAATACAAAAATGTGTGGTAACATGAAAATGATCACAAGCTAAACATTAAAACATTATTACAAGCAAACCTGGATTTGTGTTTAGTCGTACAATAAAAAATAAAAAGAAAACAACAATGATGCTTTACAATATAGATAGATGGATGGATATAAGCAGGCAATTCTTCTCACGCTTCAACGTTTAGACACTAACAATATATACCTTTCGACTATCAATTGTCAACAGTACATTATTTCAATTCACACTTCGATACGTAAGCATCCTTTCTACTGATGTGATGGACAATAAATTTCTGAGTATATTGGCTGGACTGTATGTTTATCAGAATCAGTTGGCGGATAAAAGGCCATTACTTGGATTGCTGGGTCTGAGCCAGGTGACCTTGTGGTCTACTAGGACAGGCTACTGACATGGCACGTAAGCGTCTAGCAATTTCGGTGAAGGATGGCCGAGCTGCGGGGTCCGGAGCCCAGCACTGTTCCATCAGCATTCTCCATTCAGGGTCACAGAAGTTTGGTATGTTTGGCCGTAAGGTGTTGTTCACAATGCCACCTGCATACAAGTTAAAAAGACAGGATATTTTCCATCACAATCTATTTATCGTCATTCCACTTCTATACACTTACTATAAAGTCCTTACCATAATAAAATGGCATCAGAAGGAGACCAAGTAATAAAAGAGGATTGATTCTTTCACAAATAAAAACAGAAGGCAGCAAGAGTAATGCATATAAGGAAATACAATAGTGTATCAACAGAAACTTCACTACTTCAGTATGCTTCTTGTGCATATAAAGTATTCCATTGTCAATAATGTGTTCTCCAGCCAACTAAGCAAAGATGGTTCAGACTATCAGATATTGATTGCACAGATCATTGCTTTCCAATGTCAGAATACAATATAGGGAATTTCTATGATTGGCACCAGTGCCTTGTTGTATCGGATACAACCATGTATACTACTTGGGTTGTATTGTTTACTGTCAGGACAACCAGGCATATCATGCATGGTTGTCTCAAGCTCATCGAATTTCCACAAATCACTTTTATATTTATTTACTACCAGCCTCTTCGAATCCTTTCTTCATTGTATTCTTTCATCTAAAACTACAATCCCCAGCCCTTCAGATTTCCGACACTCTTCCCTTTTTTCTTAACAAGATAGATATTTGATCTCAGAAGGATATAAGCTAATCTAAGTCACAGGAATGTGTTGAAATTGAGAGATTGAAAGGCCTGGCGGGTGGAAAATAACAACCGCCCACCAGTTAGGCGGAAGCAAAATATGTGAGAAACCAAAGAAGAGAGAATAGAAAGAGTATATTATAATGAAAGATTACAATAGATTGTATCTCTCTGTGTATCTACCCTATACTTCTATGGACCTCTATATATACTAAACTAGTCATAATAGGAATAGGAAACTACCAATAAGAATAGGAAACTAAGACAGCTTCTACTAGGAATGAGACATAGGTTTCCTAATATTCAACACTCCCCCTCAAGCTGGAACATCTGGAAGTTCCAAGCTTGGATTAAAACAAGCACTCTACCTCACTCAAAATTACAAATGAAAATTAAATGCAACTAGAGGATAACAGTGTTGGATGGCTTCGGAGGGACAATGCTATACACAACCCTTGGGAATGAAGGCGCCAGGGGCGAAGCTTGTCACGAACAGCCTTGGGAATGAAGGCACCAAGGGTGAAGATTAACACGAACACCATCACAACATAAGCACTCTAGGATGGATGACTTCAAAGGAGATTGCGCTATGCCTGACCCTTCCTTGGGAATGAAGACGAATGCACCAAGAATGGAGCCGAACACAATCCTTGGGAATAAAGATGAACACACCAAGAACAAAGCTGAACACGATCTTGGGAATGAACACACCGAGGATGAAGTTGAACACGATCCTCAGGAATGAAGATGAACGCACCAAGGATAGAGTTGAACATGAACAACCTCCAGATAACACAACATAAACACTCTAGGACATGTCAACAAAGCCTTCATCGAGAGCGGTAGAGTCGAAAAGGGAGCAAAGAATAGCAAAGGATGCAGTAGAGCCCATAGTAATGAAGATAAACCCAAAGCAACGAGATGAAAACAAAGTAAAATAAGTAAAATAGAACACCGTTTGATTGTAGATAGTCACATCCCCCTTACTTGAAACATGGGAAATAATCAAAGGCCTTTATAGTAGTGTTGAAACTGGACACCCATGGGATAAGGCATACCGGAGATAAAGAAACAAACACGGTTATACCAAAACACAAACACCTTGGGGAGAAGTTTGGCAACAAACCCAAAATAAAGCCTTCAAATTTCACCAAAAAGGTCCAAAGATGGGCAAAACACCAATTTGGGAAACATTTCACGGGAAAAATATATCACAGGAACATCGATGGAGACGCGGAGAACTGACGGAGAGAGCTGGAAAATCTCGCCGGGAAATATCGTCAGAGGTAGCCTCACGCACCGGCACGTGAGGAAGGTCGCCGACGCGTGAAGACGGCGGTGGTGCGTGACGCCGGCGGCGGTGGAGGAAGGAGACCAAATTTTCCAGTTAAGGTCGCAAAGAGGAGAGGAATCCAACGATGTAGGAGGTGAGACCAGAAAATCACCGGAGAAGAGGAGATCTTACCGGAAAAACGAAAGCTAGTCCGTCAGCGATGGTGGCGCGTGACAACGCGTGTGGCGGTGGATGCTGATGGGTTTTCAGGCGAAGGCTCACGACGAGGTTCCAAGGGGTCCTGTGGTGAAAGATTTGGAGAACAACCACCAGACACGTCGGAACAAGAGAAAACAGTCGCGGGTTTCTGTTTACACTGAAAAATAGGTGCTGCCGGAAATATTGGAAGAAAAATAGCCTAAGAAAGTAGGCTCTGATACCATGTTGAAATTGAGAGATTGAAAGGCCTGGCAGGTGGAGAATAACAACCACCCGCCAGTTAGGTGGAAGCAAAATATGTGAGAAACCAAAGAAGAGAGAGTAGAAAGAGTATATTATAATGAAAGATTTCAATAGATTGTATCTCTCTGTTTATCTACTCTATACTTCTACCTCTATATATACTAAACTAGTCCTAATAGGAATAGGAAACTACTAATAAGAATAGGAAACTAAGACAACTTCTACTAGGAATGAGACAAAGGTTTCTTAATATTCAACATAAAACAATATGACTGTCAGGTGTAAATGGCAAAGGCACAACAAAAAACACATTAAAATTGAGTACTGGGAAGCAAGCATGATAGAATGGGGAGAAAAGAACCTATGATCGCTCCATAATGCATATTGGCATAAGGTTCTTCACCGGTAAGAATTTCCCAAAGTACAATCCCAAAGGAGAAGACATCAACCTGCAAAAAGACTTTAAACTGTCATGTTATGCAACAAATGTTTTGTTACATGAATTTTGTAATTGTCTTCAGGGAAAAGATGAAGGAAATGTGGTTAGGTAAAAAGACAGAACAAGAACTAGGGAAAGCTGTTGACGGAAATGGTCAGAAGACAAATGTGCTCCTTCTCAAACCAGTTTAAATCACACTGAGAGATCCTCCTGCTTAAAAACTACTCAAGCTGTTAATTTAATATATTCAGACTATTGCAGATCCTCCATTTCAAAATCAGTTGTGTGCTCTTGAATAATTTACATACTTTTCAGACCAGAAAAAAAAATACTAATATACTATAATATTTTAAAACAAATTAATACTTGAGACCTGACCTTCTCAGAAACTTTGTTGCTGCTCCCATTTAATAGCTCAGGAGCCATCCATGGAAGAGTTCCCCTTACACCACCAGTGACCAAGGTATTTCTCTTGATTTTGGACAGCCCAAAATCACCGACCTGCATGAAGAACAGCGCAATTGTCATATATGTACGTCAAATCCATCATCAATCATTTTTGTCCTTTTCTCAAAACAAAACATAATATGGCATAATTGCTTTTCCTCATAGGTGAGATGGGTCTTTATAAACAAAATATTCCATAAACTCTGATATACTAGCCTATTTAATAAAGCACTATATTGAGTTCAATGAAACTTGACCTAACTACAGATTAAAGTAGCACATTTATCACTATATGGCATATGGATCTCATCTTAAGTCAGTCACCTTGCAAATTGGCCGAGAAGGATCCTTCAAGTTGACGAGCAAGTTGTCACATTTCAAGTCAAAATGCACAATATTTTTTGAATGCAAATATTCCATTCCAAATGCTGCATCTGTTGCGATGATGAGTTTCTTGCGACGATCAAGGTGTCTGAAAATTTACAGAGGAAGGGAAAATGAGAAATGTGTTGGATACAGAGGTCAGGCTTACTATTACTATGCTATTTAAAATAACTGGTACCTGTCCTTGCAAAGCAAAACATGTCTGAGGGACCCATTCACCATGAACTCTGTGACGGTAGCAAGAGTTGCTCCAGGCCCATCTTGCACCACACCATAAAATGCCACCACATTTGGATGGTGAAGCTTTGAGAGAATATCAGCCTCACGCCAAAACTCAACAGTCTAAATAATTTACAAGTGTGTATTATGAAATAGCAAGCACAAAGAAAAGCACAATATAATATTCTAAGCTTAAGCTTTTTATGTCCAAAGATAATGTATAAGGCAGCATAAATTACATGCACTGACAACAGAACCTTAAAATCACTATAGAAAACTCACCAGCCTCTCCTGCTCTGATGATCGGCCAGTGAAGCAACTTTTCTTTATTCTCTTGATGGCAACATCTGTTCCTCTCCATTTGCCATGATAGACAGTGCCAAATGTTCCAGAACCCAATTCCTTCAACTCTTCAAGGTCTTCATTTTTTATGATCTGTAATGGCAAACCGCAAACTAGAAAAGGTTATCTAAGAATGGGAAGAAAATGTCAAAAAGATTTTAGGATATTATACCATCAATCAGATATGATCCATATCTAGTAGCAAGGATTCTGAATATTATATGCTATGGTATTAAAATGAAGATTATGTTTTAAAACATTGAGGAAATTTTAACCAACTCATTTCAACTACTTTTACACTGAGCAACATATACTTCAAATTATAACGACATGCAAATTTTATTAACTTTTCTGTCAAATATATTTACTGTGTCTTTAAAAAAAGCATTTCCATAATGCAGCTCACAATTTGAACTTATTCACAATTAACAAACATTTAAAAAAAAATAACACAATAAATCACGACAACAAGAACTAACTGGCATTATCAAAAACAAATTATCTCTACGATTTGTAGATTAATTCTTCTTTTTCTTCCTCTAAATATCGCATGCTGAATTGAACAACATTCCCTGTCTAAGCATCTAATTTATTAAAGATGTGTATGGCTTCATAATGTATAAAGGATAAGAAATTTTATAAACTTAAGCAAAGTAAGCCTAAGTTAATCCCAATTCTCAACTCTGTTAAGCATAAATGAAGTTGGTTTTCTGACCATATTAATTAAACTGTGTTTGAATTTTTCTTTTATGATTAGTTATTTTTTAATTAATTGAAATGTCAGGTTGCACTGTATAAAAGTATTTTTATAAAAAATGATAATATACCCTTAATGAGAACATGTTAAATCCATACTATAATTATATTTAATGGAAAAATTAGTAAATTTGTTACTTGTAACAAGTTTTTAGGTATAGGTTGCAAACAATTACAAATCAAAGTATGGATTCGTCAATCAATCATATAAGTAAACTCATAATAAGATTTTCTCTTTCCTTTTATCATATTCATTGTCAATTACCCACTATAATATTCCTTATAAATAGTTATCGAATATTGATGGAAAAGCACCTAACCATGCTTCTAGCCAGAATTTTAATCGGAATGGAGGCTACTCAGTGATAATACCTTAAATGTAATCTGGTAAGACAACATTAATCCCACAAGCACAAGGAAAACAAAAAACCATTAAAAGATACCAGCAGTTTAAACCACTACAAATAATCATCTCTTTGAGACCTTAAACTGATAACAAGATTATGCCTAGAAGAATTTCAAAAGGAGTTGCATCTATTACTGATCTTAAAACCCTTGACACAAGAGGATACATTTATAAACTGAAAAAGGAGAATTCTTGAACTGCTTGCAATATCATGCTGTCTGTGTACACTTTAAAATACCCTATTCTAACTGCATGAGTTTAATGTGGCAGAACACACCAAAGTACTAAACCAACTTCATAACTACCCTACCCCTGAAGTATATAATTGAATAGAGTTATGAAATTAAAGTTTTTTTGACTTAAATATCAAGGTATTGCCTCCATTTGGGAAAGTATTGCTTCGTTCATCTTGGTTAGTTTCCTGCAGACAAACAAAAGGTTGACTAGCAAGATCTTTGGCTCTTGGCACAGGACTATTCTACAATAAGATGATACTTTGACCCTTAATTCCATCTTTCTGACAAAAAGGTCAAGATATAGTAAGGTAAGAAACAAATAAAAGTCAAGCATTCTTGGCATCTACAATTTGCTATCCCATCAGATAAGGGTATGTGTTTAGTTGGGAGGTGAAAATGGAAGTTCAAATTAATGCTCCCCATCATGTTGGTGGAATGTACAAAATTTTATGTTCCTTTGCAAGATAAGATGGTGATACATGCTGGCAATGATTATTTAGGAAGTCTTATTTTATTACAATTACATTACATAGTTTAGATATTAAGAAACTACTAAATAGTTATTTAGAAACTACTATCAATTTTAAGCTTATTTAGTCTTCCATTAGTTTTCCCCGTTTGACACCGTAAGTTTGAGGGACAAAAGTGTCAATCTATCTTCATCTCCTATTAGCACACGAGACCCATTCCCAGACCTAAATAACAAAGCACAATAAGCAGTTGAAAAGAAGAAGATGCAATTTCAGACATGATGATCTCTCTGCAAATTTCTTGAATGGAACTCTACCCTCGTCACTTTTCAATGCTTCAGAGCTTCAGGTTCTTTCTCTTTCCAGTAATGTGATTTATGGTGGGCTTCCTGAAGCTGTTGGAGAGATGAAGAGTTTGAAGCTTCTGAATCTCTCCGACAACGCCGTGGCCGGAGAAATTACGGAGAAGCCGAGTTATTTGCAGAATCTTAGTGTGGTTTCTTTGAAGAGACTATTTTCCTGGTGCTGTTCTGGGTGGATTTCAGTTTGTTGAAGTGTTGGATCTGTCATCCAACTTGTTGAATGGATTGCTGGTGGAAGAGTTTGGTGGGGAGAATCTCAGATACTTGAATCTCTCTTCCAACAGGCTTTCTGGTTTGCTTTCTCCGGAGTTTGTCAAGAAAATCCCAGCGAATACTACCATTGATCTCTCTTTCAACAACCTCACCAGAGAAATCCCAGAATCAATAGCTCTGAACAATCAGAAAACGGAGTTCTTTGCCGGCAATGTTGATCTTTGTGGGAAGCCACTCAAGAAACTCTACACAATCCCTTTAACTCTGTCAAGTCCACCCAATGTCTCCACAAACACTTCTCTGCCAGCAATCGCAGACATTCCTAAAACCATCAGCTCTACCCCCATTCCAAGCTCCAGCGAACCAGCTTAGGATCAGCCACAACACACACTAAAACTGGCAGCAATGGCCGGAACCGTTGTCGGAGACTTGGCCAGTTTAGACTTTAGACATTCTCACGCTAGTCTTTCTGTATGTCTACCAGTTGAAGAAGAAGAAAAATGCCAATGAAGAAAGCATCAAAGAAACAAACACAGTCCAGAAATGGGAGATGGGTCTTCATGTGCTAATAGGAGATGAGAGATAGATTGACACTTTTGTCCCTCGGCCTTAGATGGGAAAAACTAACAGAAGACTAAATAAGGTTAAAAATTGACAATCAAAGGACGGCAGGTGGTCAAGGACAAAGGTTAGGACCAAAAGTGGTGTTACCACCAAACTCGGAGGATCATTCTTGGTATTAACTCTTTAAATTATTATTTTACATTTATACCTCCACTCAATTTTCACCCATGCATAGGGTGATTCAAATTATTGGAAGGAAAGTTCTACTCAACCTCACTTTCGATAAACAAGAAAATCTGTTTTGCCTCCCAACTATGTTTGACCCATCAACATCCCCCACGCCAATTTTCAATGTTAAAAACACTGCCCTCTGGGACTCTGGGTTCCCCAGTAAGAACTGTGGAGTGTTAGCCTATTACACAAACCATTTGTATCTTTCATATCACCAAAATTTCGAATAATTTGGAAAGTTCTAGTGTCATAAGTAGCCAGCATTCAAAGCATGCACCAGACTTATTGGTATTATCTTTTCTTTTAGTGGCAGCCATTGTTACCCCTGCTCGGTCTTGTTAAGAGCCAATTAGTGTGAACTGCCCCCTTATTATCTTCAAGATCCATAATGAAAATTTGAAACATAAGTGCAAATAAAAAAGCACAGGATGTTATGCTTTATGAATTTACAATTTGGATTGGATTAGTAGTACTAAGTTTAATATGAGATTAATAATCAATAATTTAAAGGATTTGTACTTTGGGTAGTACCCCCTTGTTGTTTCTTAATGTATCTCCTTATAAGAAAATAATCATTTTAAAAGGATTAAGTCGAGACAGAAACATAATTTGGCAAGAATAGGTATTCCAGCTGAAAGAAACAATTAAAACTCATTAAATTTCACCTCAACTCTTATATCAAATCTTCTCTATCTAAAATCTAAAATATATTAAAGTAAAAAAGTTATCATGTTTTATCCACTATTACATAATCAGCCAAAAGGAACATGAGAAGTAAGAATGAAGTGGGTATAGCAATTGAGTATACAATTGTAGGTCAAACCAAAGCACTTGGATAAGGGTTATAATAATGCAGATTGAAGATCACTGAGTAAGAAATGCAGATTGAAATCATTGAATAAGAAAAATAAGGGCATGTAGGAAGAAACTTTGGACCTATCTGTAACAAGGGCATGCAGAGAGGGAGACAGACAAAAACAAAAGCCTTGATATGAAATTCAATAGAGTGAAGAACATATAACATAACATTTCATTCCCTTTTATAGAAGCAGTATATGTTTCTAGAGTCACCATTGCCAAAAATCATTTATTGGTAATATTTAACTAACTGAAAGACAGTACCTGCAAGGAGTGTATATCAAAATCTCCCAGTGGGAAGTCGACTGGGGGAAAACCAGCATTCTGAGCATCTTGTACCTCATCCTTCACATGTTAAGGAAAAAAATCACAGGGTAGCAGAGGGAGGTTGGGGGGGCTATAATGCATATTGAAATAAGAAAATTGACAAACATATACTGCAGAAAATCTTAGTGCGACTAGTATAATTCGATACCTGATAAACTGAGTCAGGTGTTTTTCGGTTGATTGTACCATCAGACTGCATAGATTGTATTCCAGTGACTTGAGATGGATTATAATCTGAAGGCAAATTCATGGTCAAGGGTTCAGTGATCTGAGGTGATTGCTGATGAATGTCAGCTTGAATATTGATATGGGAATCCATTACAACTCCACTAATCTTGGAGGTTGGATAACTATAATCCATTGATACTTCATCAACATGTGCATTTGTAGTTGGGAAACTAGGATGATCTTGGTCCATAAGAGAGACATCCCTTCTAACAAAATCCTCATGAGCTAATTTCTTGAAAAATGACCAGTGCTTAGGCTCATGGTTCTCCATATTTAAGCTCAAACCACCTCCATCACCATGCAATGGAGCAACCCCTGCTGATCCATCCATTGCTTTAGAAAATATGTCAGACAGGAAATCACGGGGGAAGCGATCATTGATATCAATAAGAATGTCTCCATGCTCATTAACAGAAGGCTTCACTTGGGAAGCAGCCCCAGCTGGCAGAGACTTTACTTCCCCCATTGCATTATTGTCATCAATAATGTTCTCAGTTGGCTTAGATGCAGATTCATTCTGGAAGTTACCACTTCTTATAGGGAGACTTGGCTGGGAAGTGTCCCTGTCAGGTAAGACGGTGCCTTTAAGCTCAATGTTCTGAATATTCGTCTTACCTCCATCTTTAGATATTTGTGAACCAACTACTTTGGCATTATCAGCAACCTCTTCACATTTCTGGAATTCAACTTTTTTATCTTCAACTGCAGGTTGATTAGAAGACAGAGTTGAAGAAATTAAGTGCTTTGTCTCTGGAGCCTCGTTCCTATCGTGAAATTTATCAATTGATTCTGACATGTGCTGTGAACCTTCAGATTGTGAGTGGGCCATTAAAAATGGTGAAGCAGAGGAATCATCAGATTTGGACAAACGATTTAGGCCAGCTTGCTCACGGGGTATTCTTTCTGAACGGAAGAGCCTTGGAGGAGCTGTAGAAGGTTCAGAGTTAAAGTCAAAGGGGTATGACTCAGAGTTGCCATGACCAGAGTTTGAGACCTTACTAGATGCAATTAAGTTGCTATCTTCATTAAATGCATCTATTCTTTCCTCCTTATCAGATTCAGCGGACACTGAACTCTGCATCTGGTCCTGATTTTTTACACTACCTTTAGATGGCACAACTGAATTTCCAATAACTGCAGCAGCACCAGAGATCTGCTCTTCAACTCTGGAACTGTTATTGGGAGTAGAGTTGTCATATTTAGAAGAAACAGCTTTTTCAAAATCCAAAGGTCTTGTTATCTCAGGCTCATTCATTTTCTGCATTGAATTTTCTCTCTTCATCTTTTCCTCCTTAGGCTCCTTTTCTAAAGATTCACATTTTCCAAGTTTAACCCTTTTTTGGATAGAAGCATCTCTCTTTAATTTGACTTCACTAGCTGATACTTCCGGATCCAGCACATGGGAGTTTCCTAAAGGGTACTCAGCAGCAGTTAAGCCTCCTCCTTCAAGAGTCATCTGACTATGGCTAGAATTTAGCACAAAGTTGTCCTCTGCAAGCTGTGCATAATTGGTTGTACGAGGACCATAGGCATAACTGAGAGGAGCAGATGGTAAAACGGTGCTTTTTCTCTCTATAACTGAGAAGTTGCCAATAGGTTGTGAAGTAGATAACTGTTGCCATTCAACCCCATTGTATTGTGTAGCTTGATTCTGGTATTCCTGTGAATTAGAATCCAATTCATGTAATGAACTTGAGACCACTCTATGAGATGATTGATTTGCTGAACCACCCACTGGATGCATAGTATCAACTGCTGCTAAGTTAGCAACAACTCGACCATTCTCTCTATCCATACTTAAACCCAGTAACTCATCTAGATTGTTTCCTGAAGTGCTTGCCAGACCAACTGAGTTCCTCCTTGAGCCAAAATCCATGCCATTTACAGCAACAAAATACTGAAATTCTGTATCACCTTCCACATTCTCAAGACCAAGATGAGAATCATCCAAGTCACTACTGGAAAAGAGAAACATACGAAGTTTCTGTGATCCACCATCCTCAATTACATTACATTCTTCCATCATATTTTGTAAGTCCTCATCACATGAAACTGACACCAAAGCATCAAGTTCCTCACCAGGAAGCTGATATTTTATGATGTGAGTTGGGCTGTATATTGTTGATATTTTCTCCTTAAATTCTTCCCAAGAGATATCTCTCATAACACGAATAATGCGCGTATCTCCTCCAACATATCTTAGTTTTCCATCACTCGGGCGAGGCAAAATTCTGCCACCAAAACTGCAGAGGAACTTAAATTTTTTGGAAGGTCTGGATATTGAACGGCTGTGAACCCCACGTCCATCATTATTCCTTGAGGTGGTCCTAGACACAGATTGTGCAGTGTGGGAGAAAGCATGCTCTTCATTTAGAGTACTCTTTCTCTCATGATCTTGGACTCGACTTTTGTCCACTGAGGCAATCATGGAAATATCAGATCCACTTTCAGAACCTGCATGAGATATTCCGAGTATGTCCTTTAGGTCCATATAAGAGGTGGTACTACTAGCCTCACCAGTAGAATGTGGAATAAAGTGCTGTTTTGCAAAAGCCCTGTCCCGCATAAACTCAAAAGCAAACTCCTCACCAGTCTGAATAGAAAAGTTTAGAACAGGCCTAGCTCCAACTGGCATATTAAAATCAGGTGGTCGTATATTTGTGTTAATAGAACTGGAAGGATCCTGAAAAGTTCTTTGGTTTGCAGATCCAATTCCCTCATTTCTTGTATCCACAGAACTATAGCCAACTTGTTCATAGTTTTTCTGTTGGCCCATCATACCTTTTCCTACATTTCTTTCCATCTATCAAGATACCTGACCATAGCACATCATATGCCAAGTAGAATGAGTATGAATATGTATCAAGTTCTAGAAGTCTCACTTTTAATTGAAACCAATTTCGTTCTTCTTACCTGAATTTTACAATGTACCTTGACTGACGATTAAAATGAATAACAATCCTTGTAGAGTGCAACGAGACTGAAGCTACAAAAATGTATACAGTATGATTAGATCATGTAAAATGTCAAAGTAAGCCTCCATTATCATGCATTCATGCATAAAAGAAGATTCCTGTTTTAATTGTTATATTAAATGCACAGAAGAATATATCTGAAAATCTAATCAGTGTCAGTGAATGAAAAAGAAATAAAGCAAACTGATAATTCAAACCATTCTCCTCTGCAGGGAAAATTTTAAAGTCAATTGAAACAGATTTCAATTTTTGATACAAGAAAACCTGCAGTGTGGACCTTTTACAAACATTTTCTTTTTTGCTCAGAAATTTTCTTCCACACATATATGTATCAATTATTCAATTCAATTTTGGGAAAGGGAAACTCCATGGGGACTGAAATGTAAGAATTTACATTTCTATCATGTAGAGTTTTTAATCCTTGAGTTTCAAGAACTCAAACATTGGAGACAACTAATTAACAGATTCAACAGATAGCCAACAAATTCACAAGCATATTATTCACTAATGATTCTCAAGGCATTGAAAGAAAATTGATCTACACAAATCATCAATTTTCTGCAAATTCAATGTAACTTCCAAACATATCCTGAAATTATCATTCCCTCAGCTTATAAAACACAATTAAACAAATTACACTTCCAGAGAAGATTCTTCCACCAGATCAACCTATAGAACGTGTGGTTCAAACATACCCATACGCATAGGTCTGTACATACGTCCATATAATGTACGCACACAAATCCAAATACACACTGTATACTTACCAACATGTACAACACACTACAGAAGCTAAAACTTTCAGAATTTACTTAGGAAGCTGAGAAAGTTAGAAATCCAGTCATTTTGACTACGATAGTACACAGCAACACAAAGATCAGATAGAATCACAAAAAAGAGAAACAAATTCGAAGACGGATATTGTTCAATCTCAAATTTTCAGCTGAATTCATGTGATTTTAATTCCAATAAAAAAAAATACCTGAAATTGTGATTTGAACTCATCTTTCTTTCTCTCTCTCTCTCCGCCGTTCTCTCTCTAGACGAAGTTTTTCTATCGTCTACCACTCTGTGCCAGTATTATTTTACTCCTGTGTATTAACTATTTTCAATTTCTTTTCGTCAGGTGGGATCTACAGGTCCTGTTAAATGACAAATGTGACCTCGTCTTTCTTGTAATTGCGCCGGGAAAGAAAGTGTTTTGGGGGACGTTTGGGGATTCGCCAAGGGTATATTCATAATTTAATGGTGGAAACTCTTGTCTTTTTCTGGATTTGTTAAGGTGTTTGTGGAGCAGAAGACTTTCGATGGCGTTAAAATGATGATTTTTCTTTAATTAATGCTTAATTTGCAAAAAGTCGGTAGTATTGTAGGAATTTAGTCAATTTGAAGTAAACACCCCACGCGCCATGTAGTGGTAGTTGGGGACTCTCTAACTGGGCGCCGGCTATTTCCCCAATCTACCAAATTTGTAGATAAATCAATTTATAACCCCATAAGTGCAATGCACTTTCACATTTTTACAAGTTTAATATTTTAACATTAAATATGTAAAATGTTAATACTAAATGTGCAAACTTAAAAAAGTATGAGAATTATATATTTTAGTGTTTAAATTTGCATAGTAAAGTTGGTGATAATTAGGGCGGTACAAACTCGACCCAACCCACCAGACCCACCCGGTCCGATATCCGAGAATAGGCCATCCGACCCGCTCCGCACCCGAGAAGCCAAATTCGATCCGCATGGCGATACGACTTCGGATAAGTGATATTGGATATGGTATGTTTTTTTGTATCCGACCCGCACGAATATCCGAAGTTTTTAAGGTTAGGGTTACCTATATACTACACGATGTCGTTTAAGGTAAGTATATTGTATATATGTATGTTGAACAATGTGTTGGTCCCGATAACGAAAGGAGTGAGTCTAGAGGGGGGAGGGTGAATAGACTCACTTAGCGATTTAAAAAAAAAAAATCACGAGTTTATGAAACGCAGAGATAATATGCACAGCGAAAAGGTTTGTTATGACTTTTTAGTTTTCTTTGCACACTTATGATTATGATCAAAGTGGTTTAGGTTGGATGAAAATGCAATGCAAGCAGTTAAATAGCAATATGTAAATAAGAGGTAGAGAGAGATTTTTATAGTGGTTCGGCTGTTAACTAATAAGCCTACTTCACTCTTTCTTCACAACTTATGAAGGCGTTTGCACTAATCACTTCTTAGTACAAACTACTCAACCAAGCTTGCTTCCTTGATCACTAAGCCGGACAGCAACTTGATTAGGTTTTTCAACTCCTCCGAGTTTACTCTGCCTCTATCAACTTCTCCGAGTTGAGTGTGGTGTTTGGAAAAAGATTGTTGTTTTCTCCAACTGAAAACTTGACTTGAAGTCTTGATCTTCGTATAGAACTTGTGCAAGATTTCTTGAGGGTGTGAAGATTCTTGAAAACTTGAGAGCTTTTAAAAGATGATCTTCACAAACACACCGGTCGCAATAAACTTGTAGCTATTGAGGAATTTGAAAGCTTTTTGTTAGCAATGAGTGATGACCAGCACCTTCTTCAAGTGATGAAGATGGGTATTTATAGGTGAGAAAAATTCATCCGTTGGAGGGAGATGAAAATTCAAAACCTATTGACCAGTGGTTATTGTCCGCTGGGTAAGGAGTCATTAATGTGGATTGTACTGTGTAGCCGTTGGCTTTAAAAAGTGACCTACCTTTTTGTCTTTTAGTACTGCCAAAGAGGTACCAATCATTTAATGCTCCTTGAAATTTGAAATCTCATTCCTAGGACACCATTTGCCTAAGATGATTTACCTAGCACGTTGGGACTTGGACAGTTATGTTACTGAGAGCATGTTTGGCTTGTCCAATCGAGTCAGAACATGACTCGTGTTCTCGAGCTCTAGTAACGAATGATTGTCTTTATCATTCGTTCTCTTCAGATATCAAATGATCTTTCTTTATCATTTGTCAATAAGTTGTCTGAGAGATAGACCATTCCAGGTTTCGGTCTATGTAGATCTCTCAGTCTTCTCTTCTCTTGATCTTGACGCTGGCTTCCAGCGCACTGATTCGGGTTAGAGCATGAATTATTCCTTGCATATGAACATCGTATATATGATTCGTTCTGCTAGAAAGACTTAAAACAAACAAGAGTAAAGTGAGGAGTCTAAATTCCTAAGTAGTTTGGTATTATCAAAATCTAATTACAAATGTTCCTAACACGCTGATATCCTCCATTTGCGCAGTCGCTACGTCTCTCTACTCCTCTCTATACTCTTTGTCTCTCTGAGACTTCTTTGAGTTCTCTTTACTCCTCTCTCTACTCTCTAGTCTCTATGTTGTCTCTTCTTCTCTATAGACGATCGTTTGATTACTTGATTAGTCTCTCTTCTGTGTTCTTGAAGTCTCAAGTCTGAATCTCGAAATCTCTAAGACTCTGACTTCTCCGATGTTCGATTGTCCGATTGTCTGGTGGCCGGTGCCCGTTGGTGGTGGAAGCCCTTCTTGAGTTCTTGTGGTGATTATTGAGTAGATGCCCTTGTTCTCCGGGGAAAATTTAGGGGAAACCAAGTAAAGCACAAACCCTAGTTTTTATATTTATGATTTGTTGATTTTATTCACTACATGTTGATATATTTGTGTTATATTATGAATATGTTATGTTATGTTGTGAATTGTGATCTATTATGGTGGAAGCTGTTGTAATCGCAAACCCTAGTTTTGTAGTTGTGATTTATGTGATATATTTTGAATATATGTTCTGATATAGTGATATATTGTGATCTATTATGGTGGAAGCTGTTTTAATAGCAAACCCTGGTTTTATATTTGTGATTTATTCACTGTATTATGATATTTGTGTAGGGTTGTGTGTAAATCCGATCGAACCTGTTAATATTGTGATATATATGTTTGATATATTCTGTTTTTCTGATATTCTGATATAATGGTGGAAGTAGTGTGATTTTGTGATATTATGTGATCTATTGTGATGTCCCTTTAAAAGTTAAAAGGTTTGAATGTGAAATTATCAAGTTTCACACTTGAAATTTCCATTTATTGGTGGAAGCCCTTAACTGAAATCCAGATAATGATGAACTGGATACAGTTCTTGAATCTGGATTTCTTTGTAATGTAAATATGTAATATATATGTTTATGGATGTATGACCCTTACATGTAAATATGTAATTGTGAAATTGTGAAATCTTGATAAATTATGACACAAACAGGTGTCTGAATCTTGATTTCTTTTAAAATTGTATGTATGTTTATGTGATTGTTGCCTACTTGGATTTGGTGGACCTTTAATTGATACACATCATTTTAGATTGAGAGCATCAATGTCCCTTATTCTGGACCTCAACCCTCAACTCAGGAGGGACATGGAGGAGTACAAGCCCAAGGCACTGAGATACCTACTCAGCAGCCTCAGGTGACTCTTGTTGTTCCTGGAAAAAAGATGAAGGAGGTTGAGTCTAGATCAAAAGTCTGGGATCACTTTGAAAAGATTATAGATTTTGAGGGTAAAGTGATTAAAGACAAGTGTCTTTACTGCTTGAAAATGTTTGCATGTGAGTCTAAAAAACATGGCACATCATCTTTGAGAAATCATATGTCGGGCTGCCTTAAAAATCCTCGTTCAAATAATACAAGGCAGTCCCTTCTCACATTCAATACTGTTTCAACTTCTGGAATAAAGGCTCCTGTGGGGGTTTTGGGGACATGGGTCTTTAATCAAGAGGTCATTAGGAGGGCCTTGTGTGAGATGATAATCATAGATGATGAGCTCCCTTTTAGGTTTGTTGAGGATCAAGGGTTCAAGAAGTTTATTCTTGTAGCTTGTCCTAGGTTTCATATCCCTTCTAGGTGGACAATTTATAGGGATATCTACCAAATTTTCCTAGATGAGAGGTTGAATCTTAAGAAGTTGTTTAGGGTGGGCACCAAAAGGGTCAGTTTAACCACTGATACATGGACTTCTGTCCAGATGATTAATTATATGTGCATTACTACACATTTTATTGATGACCAGTAGAAGCTTCAGAAAAAAAAACTTCATTTATCCATGTTTCTTCTCATAGGGGGGGGGGGGTGTATTGTCAAATTAAAGCCTTAGAGAGTTGACTGTTAAAGTGGGGGATTAAAAATGTGTTCACTGTGACAATGGACAATGCTTCTTCTAATGATACAGCTTTGGGGTTTTTTTTAAAAGCAAGTTGTTATCTTGGGGTTCTTCTTTTGTTAGGGTGCAATATATGCACATGAGGTAGCCCATATCTTAAACTTAGTGATTCAAGATTGCTTGAGGTTTGCAGATGACATAGTGAAAAGGGTGAGGGATGCAGTGAGATGGGTTAAGAACTCACTTGTTAGTTGAAGAAGTTCAGAGAGCTTGTTGAACTCATTGGGGTGGAAGCCAAAGCAGCTTTGCAACTTGATGTCCCTACAAGGTGGACCAACACCTACATTATGTTCAACACTGCAGTTCAATATCAAAGAGTCTTTGATGCATATGATAGAAATAATCCCTCTTGATCTCTGTTCAGTACTTCAGTGTTCACTAATTCAGTTCTAATGCATTATTATTTATTAGTGTTTGTTTTATTGGCTGGCTATGATGATGCTTCCACCTTTGTCTGAATAAATGATATGGCGTTGGTATGTTGCTCATGTGCTATTATAACACATCCGAAGCAATTTTTACCCCATCCTTACTTGATATGGAAAATTGCAATATGAGCCTATTAGCCTAATGCCCCTAGCCCCCTACAGCATAATATTTAATATTCGTTACTTAATATGTTGCCTAATACTGTTTTAAGTTTTGATATTAACAGGAAGAAGAGTAGTGGATGTACTGCGTTGTAATGTAAATTGTAAAGTGTAGAACTGTTGAGTCAGTTTACATGTTGAGTGCTTACTTGCTGAAATGCTTACATGTTGTAGACTGATGAATGCCTGAACTTTGAAGTTTAAGTGTTTAACTTAGACTTTTGCAATTTTGTTGAAGTTAACACTTAAACTAAGATTTTTGTTGTAAAATTATTTTATGTTTGATGTTTCTGTTACTAAGCTCTGCAATTTGCTAGTTTGCTAAAGTTGTCATTTTTAAGTTGTTGAATGTTTTTTTTTTTTACTTATTTACTTATTTTGCTAGAGTATAACTTAGAATTAGAGTATAATTTAGAATTAGTGTTGTTTACTTATTTGTAATTTATAAAGTAAAGTAATATTTTGTTTTAGTTTTTTAATTCATATTGACTTTTTGATTATAAAATCATTATAATATTATTTTAATAACATCCGACAGAAATCTGAAGTCTAAATTGTTAAAACCGAAATCCGATTAATCATATCCAAAAGGTTATTGAGTGAAAAAAGGTTATTTGATTATCTTTTGTTGCATTCCCCAAGTCCCGAAAACACTTCTAAAGTGTGGAAACACGCCTAAAGTTTGGAACGGGACCCTTCCTTTGCTTTTGACCCGTGCTTCTTTTTTTCCACCTAGTCCTCAAAGTAACATCGAGGATGATGTTTATTTTAAAGTGTGGAAATGACGCACTTTGTACTTGGTTGTTTGAAAATTCAATTGATTGAATGGTTCATGATTGATGATTGTGTGTCTTGAACTCTTGATGGAGAGTGTGTCATTGTTCATGCTATCTTGGAAGTGTGTTAGTGATGTGCCCAAAATGTTTAATTTGGGGAATATCTTTTGGAAGTTACCTCTTTACACCAAGTGAGGAAATGCATAGAGCCAAATAGGTTTACATCTTTTGTATGCTTGCATGTTATTCACCTCTTATTTTACTTGGACCTTGGACAAGGATCTCTCGAAGTGGGAGTGTGCACCCCTCAACTTTAGAAATATAATTGTAAGCGAAGCCGGAAATGAACAAATTTTGGTAGGGCATGGGACAAAAGGTGAGCCTTTGGTGAGTATTGTGAGTAAATCCCCAAATCCCTAGAAAAAAAGGCATGAGGGGGTTGAAGTGAAATGAAGAAAGAGAAAAAGGCAAATACCAAAAATAATGGTCACTCCTTGAGATAAGAAACGAGGTGAACCGTCTCGCTAGGATTTGGGGCAAATCAATTGCACTGTCTTCGAAAAAGCATAGAGTTCTACGTGAAGTCAGTTGTCCCAACGACGTTATCCTAGGAGACGAGAAGAGAGAGTGGAGGTGAGCCATCCCACTAGAAATCGGGCACCCATAGCACCAACCTTCGAAAAAACATGGAGCTCCATGTGAAGTCGGGTCGCCCGGTAATAACTTTAGGGGGTTGAGAAGAAAAGAGAGTCCGTCTAAGCTAATTGGCGGGGAGAGGCCCATGCCACACCCTCACTTATTTTTATGTTTTGGGCTTTGACGTTTTGGTTGGATGTTGGTTGGGGTGTGCACATCATTCCCACTAGTGGGCTCGGCTTGAAGAACCTTGGAAAATAGGAGGTGAATTCAAATTTGTTGCATGCTTAAATTGGTGTGGAGAGTGTATTCCCTTGAGCTTAATTTTATCTTATTGCTAGGGGTTTTTGCTCCTTTGTATATTCCTTGAGTTGCAAAGTATAGCACATGATTAACACAATCGCGTGATAGCAAGAGGGATTTCACCCACTTCATTGTCTCACACATTCTACTTGCTTGATCATTTGATTGATTGAGTTTGCATAAAGCATCTTTGTCCCTTATCATTTCTTGAGTTGAATTGAAACCTTGCTTAAGGACGAGCAAGAATAAAGTGTGGAAACTTGTGATAAGTGCCAAAGATGCTACCTTTTATGGGGTATTTGGGACACATATTGTGCTATAATTAGAGTCCTTTGAGTCTATTACATGCTTAGAATAGCTTATTTCGATAAAAGATATGAGCAATGACTAATTGTGGTTGCATTGTAGAAAATAGCAAAACATTATCATTTTCAGGGCATTTCGGCGACAGTTCGGTGATTTGAGCATATCTTGAGCCAGGAGTGTCCAAATGAGATGATTCAAGTGGCTATGGTTCGGAAACTTCAAGGGTTATTATTATTATTATTATTATTATTATTATTATTATTATTATTATTATTATTATTGTTGTTGTTGTTGTTGTTGTTGTTGTTATTATTATTATTATTATTACTATTATTATTATTATTATTACTACTACTATTATTATTACTACTACTATTATTATTACTATTACTATTACTATTACTATTATGGTTGTTGTTATTATTATTTATAAAAATAAATATATTATATATAAATATTATAATAATTAATAACTTCAACTCCTCAAGTCTTCATACCTCAACTCTAAGTCATAAGTCACAAATCAGTCTACTGTCTACGCTCACGCAGCCGACACTCACGCAGTCCGCCACTCCGCCCTCCGCTCAACTCTCTACCCCTCCGTTGCGGAGATAAAAACCTGTTTACTTCTTCATCCTCATTTCCATTTATTAAACCTAATTTAATGTTTATATGTTCTGCTCTACGATTCTATGAAACGTGAAATCTCTAATATGTAGTAATACACACACGCAATAGGTTCTTCTTCGCTTTTATTTTGTTAGCTATGGTGCTGCTGTTTGTATTTTTTAGTTATGGACTTAGGGTTTATTGCTATTATGTTTTTCTTGTGTCTCTAGTAAACTGAAATATTTGGTGTTTTAATAATTTATATTTTTCAAATATTAACTATGCAGATGGATGATTCTTCATTTTGTCATCAACAAAACACTTCAAGTGGCACTCCAAGTGAGCCAACTGAACAATCGGTCAGGCAATAAAGGAAACGTTCAAATAGTGGACTTCCAACAAAACCGGACCGAATTAAATCCAAACCGAACTCTAATATTAATCCGAATGGTTTAATTTTTTTAAAACAAAAAAAAAAACGAAATCGAAAAAAACTGAACTGAAGCCCGAAACGCCCACCCCTACACGATAGACATATAGGGTGTCGCATTTTCTGTCGCCAACGTGTCAAAATATTAGCGACAGAATTGATTATGTCGTCCCATTCTGTAGCAAAAACAAACTTTACTTCAAAATTTGTATACTTTCGCGACGGAAAAAGTTCTTGTCGCAAATTCCGTCGTCAATCCCTTGGTGCAAAGATTGCATGGGAATATATTCAACATTGCGCCAAATATAACAACATAATTTATTCTCATCACCGATACTGTAGCAAAACCGCGACGGAACCATCTGCCGTTGCCTTTTCCGTCGGTATTGTGGTGACATAACTTAATTCTGTCAAAACATCCGTCACCAAAATATGGGTGCCAAAATTTCCTAGATTTTTTTCACACTTTGCGCCAAAAATTGCTACGAAATTGCTTTATGTCACCATTTCTGATGCGAACCTAGTTGGCCCGATCTTCTCTTCACACTCTGACTAAATTAATATTTCAGAACAGTTTATTAGGCAAGGTAAAATCTGATTAAAAAGTTTAATTTAGGATGGGTATAAGGGTTTGTTTTTGTGGTTTTTGATTAGTCCTCGACCACACCGGGTTATATGGTGATACGAGGATTTGGGACGACGCCACAAGTGAGGTTTCACACTCGATAAGTCGGATCACCATAACTTGATCACGATCGAACTCTCCCGAGTTCTAGAAAACATTCAGTTTCCTATCTCAAAAATTCTTAACTATACTTTCATTTGGCCGGCGATGACTTTAAATAGCCATTAACAAGGAAATTACAACCACATGAATGAGATAGTTATTAAAAATAGGATAAACTAATCCTAACTAACAAACTGAGATAAACATTAATAATAATATAATACTAACAAATTAAATCTAAAATAATTTTAAGATAATCATCCTAATTAAATAATAAAACTAATTCTAAAATATTCTAACAACCAATTGTTGTTTCCGTGCCCACAACAATTTCCGACGTAAAATCGCGACGAAACACGTTCCATCGCAAAAATCGTCACAAATTGACAACAGATTACGTTCCATCGCGATATTTTTAGCGCGATTCGTGATTTTTCTTGTAGTGTAGAGGCACTAGGGGTCCGTGAGGCTCTCAAATGGGTGAAAGATTTACACTTGGGTAGAATAGTAGTGGAAGGTGATGCTCAACAAGTGTTCCAGAGTCTTCAACAAGAGCATTATACCTCCTCTTTTGATCTTATCATTAAAGATACTAGTATTCGACCCGTGCGATGCACGAATTTTTTTTATTTTTACCGGGGAGAGTAAGACTTATATCGTTTAAGGTTTATTTATATTATTATATGTTTTATTATTATTATTTTATTTATGTTAAAATAAGTATTTATATTTAATTTAATTTTTTTCACATTTGATATTTTGTAGGTCGTTATTAAAGAGTATTGTTGTGCGTGCTTTCAGTGGGGATTTTGGTTTGTCTGAATCAATTGTGTGTGATACGAAATGAAAATGAAAATATTGAACAATTGAAAGTTGGATTTGTAACGAAAAAGCCAAGAGGTGGAACATTATTTTGCATGGATGGTATTTCAAAAATTGTGCGCAATTGGATTTCTCACCATGATTTTCACTTGCACATAGACTTTATGCTCAATATGATGGAACCGTTAAGGCCAAATGAGTAAGTATTTCATACTTTTTAATTTTATCTTTTTCTTTGTTTAGTTCTATTTTTTTTTTTTTTTTGTAATGATGAAGAAGAAAAAGAAATTACTAATTGACTTGTTATAAAGTTTCAGCGGCTACTGCATAGGAATTATAAAACTCACAGCAAAACGACTGCTAAGTTACTGTTAGATGCATTTGACCGAATGAGTTTTCCATGTGGACTAATGGATATGTCGAATAATGACGAACTTGCTATCGATTGCCTCTATAATTTTGTAAGGTCTAATATTCTCAATTTTTTTCAGGAATGACATATTAAAAATGTTTCTAATATTCTCAATATTTCACATTTGATATTTTGTTGTTCTCTTTTAGAGAGCATTATTGTTGTATGTGTTTAGTAATTTAGTATTAAACTACTAAACATATCAGAGTTTGATAACATGGTATCAGAGCCAGTTCGGCCAACTTTGGATTCTCTCAGAACTTTCGTTTCAGAAGAGTGTTCGGTCCAATTTCAAATGGTCAACAGGTTAAGTGTTGGTTGTTTTACTTATTTGAAATTGATCATTTGCTAGTGTGTTTGTGTGTTATTATTGATTTTTTAATTTTTATTTGATAATTTAGTGTACTGAATTAATTTTTTTTTTTAAATAATGATGTATGTGGCAGATTATGGAAGTCATTGATTAATTGGCCAATGCCAATGCTTGGTCCGATGATTATCAATGTATTGAATATCAACTTAACGTTGCTTTTAGAATTGTACAACTATTTGAAAGCGACTTTGCAATGGGTATACTATCTGACGGAACACCATGCACTATATGAAAGTTGAAGGATGGTTGGTATGATTATAATGTAGTTTTGAATTATTACAAGAAAAACAATTTCTCTTCTAAAAGTATACGGCATTAGGCGAAACGCAGAAAATAATTGTGTTGTAATTATGGAAGCAATTGACACGATGGATCATTGGATGCCATCAAATCCTTTAATAAGAAATGAAGACTTATATATATATATATATATATATATATATATATATATATATATATATATATATATATATATATATATATAGATTTTGGATCAGGTGAGCTACCTATTTAAAATGAGGTCTGATGAGGATCGATCTGGTGCGTTGGTTGGTGATTTTGTGCGGCTGTGATTGGGGGCAATTTTAAGCTTATAATAAGATGATTCTTTACTTTTGGGGGTCTTAATGTAATTAGCCATGAGTCTTTATTGTGTTGCCTTTTTTATATTAATTTGCCGATTTGTTATTTTGTTACCCGTTTCTTTTATTTTTTGTCTCTCCGGGTTCCTCGCGTGCATTATTTTTATAGCTATCCGCACGTTTTTCTTCTTCTTGTCAGCACCGGCGACCGTCTTCTGGAAGCAGCATACATACTTCCCCTCGTTCGTCTGCGCTCTTCAACTAATCCATGGACGGCTCCTCATCTAGGCGTTCATTGAGACGGCATGGAACTTCGATTAGGGTTGTTCAAGGTACGCTTTAGTTTTGATTAACTGGGTGGACTTATATGGGTGGTTTTATATTTCGTTTTTGGGGCTTTAAATCCCCTGCATGTACCATTTTTTGCTTAGGTTGTTGGGGCTGTTGGGGTGGGAAGAATGTGGTGGGCATTTGTGAGGGGTGGGGGCATTGGCGGTGGTGTTTTGTTGACGGGGGTAGAGGGCTTGGGTCGGAAGTGGGGTTGCAGGCGGCGGTGGGGGGTGTTCATGGGGGTGGGATTTCGATTAGGGTTTTGGGTTTTTTTTTTTTTTTTTTTTTTCCGGCAGAATGCTGTAGGAAGGGTTTTTTTTTTTTTTTTTTTTTTTTTTTGTGGAGAATTCATGATGAGGTTTTGGTTCTTTTTTCCTTTTTTTTTTCGGGGGAATTCAGCATGACGTTTTGGATTGCAGGATGAGTTTTTTTTTTTTTTTTTTTTTTCCGACAGAATGTATATAATTTTTGTTTACAAAGGCCAATGAGTTTATCCAGTGATGATTATGATTTATTTTTTTTATATGTTTATAAACTATTACATAAGAACGAATTTAATTTACATATACATCAGGGATAGTATACTACTGATCTTGAGAACATCACTATGATTTCGTCATGCAAGGATGATAGCATTGCGCCATTGCATCAGCATTCATGCTCAACTTTTATGCATAAGCTTCCTTCTATATTCGATCAAGTCTAAGTTCTCCTATCATTTTTTCTATGAAAGAATTTCATTTCATTTTCAACTCATTTGTTATGGAATTCATATAATTCTTGATTTTAATTTCATTATATTTAGTCTATTTGACAAATTTAATTATAGAAACCATGGTTCTGTTGCTGTTTTGCGCTGTTGTTTGTTCGTTAGTGTTACATTTTTTATGGTTTGTGCGTTTTATGTTATTCAGTGTTCTAACATTATATTAATAATGACTAGTTATAAAAAAAATTCAGCCACTTTTGGTCTTCAAATTGTCCTTTTATAATGTTTGTGTTAAATATATTTATTTAGTTGTGCATGTCTTTGGTGGGGCTTGTGAGTTTTGCATACTATGGTCGTTTCTATGTTATTTGTGGTGTTAATAGGTTCAAATTTTGTTCATTCTGGTTGTACAAATTAAATATGTTAGTTGTATGTAATTTGGAATTTCTATTTTTGGTTTTTTATGATTTCTTTTTCATAACTTCTAGTTATTTAGAAAATCTGACATTGTTGGTTTACATTTTGGTCATTTAACATGTTTTTATTAAATATATTCATCTGGGCTTGTGTATGTTTTTGGTTGGGCTTGTACGTGTTTAATAATAATTTTTAGGTATTTCAAAAATCTGTTATTTTTTTTTAAAGTCGTTTTGATTGTTTTTTAAACATTATATTTTTCTCGCATTTACAAATAAATTGATGTTTGTGTCTAAGTTTTTTTTGCTCTTATTCTAATTATTTTTAGTTTTGTATTTTTATTAGTTTGTTTGTGTTTGTGTGTACATATCTTTTTGGTGATGTGTGCAATAAGCTTTGAATTTTTTTTTGTAGGGGACAATTCTGATGATTTTGTTGACCCCCCTGTTGCAACCGTGCCTGCTGATGGGGTAGATGCTACGGCCCCGGCGCTATGCCTATTCCTGCTCAAGCTGAGTCGGAGGCGGTTGATCCCCAAAATGGGTTAGCGGGTAATCATGCTGTTAGCTTTCCACGTTTGAAGACTCGTGCATCTCCGAAGCACTTAGTATCACAATTCAAGCATTTTAGTGCGTGCCAGCGCAAGGCAGTTGGTCATTTGGGGTTAGGGGATTTATTGGATCTTCAGGTAGAGGATATCCCAAAGCACTTGGGTTTTTGGTTGCTGAAGAATTTTGACCCCGTGGAGATGTGCGTGCGTTTGGATAATGGGGCCACAATCTCTGTTACGGAACGAGACGTGCATTCCGCTTTGGGTTTGCCGCGTGGTGATGTGGTGATTACGAAAAGAAACAAGGATGACGTTAGTGATACTTTGAAAAAATGGCGGGCCAAATTTGATGTGACGCAGCATACGGTCACCTTGGCTATGATTGGGAAGAAGTTGCGTTCTTGCTCGGAGGGGGGTGTGTGGTTTAAACGACACTTTGCCGTGTTGGCAATTAGTATATTTGGGTCCCCTATGTCTAATGGGTATGCTAACCAACTGGTTTTTCACCATTTTGAGGATGTCGATCAGATTAGGAATCTGAATTGGTGTAAGTTCGTCCTCGAGTGTTTGGTGGAGCGACACAACAACTGGATAAATGCATCTTCTCAGCCATTTGCGGGGCCTCTTCTGCTTTTGGTGGTATGTTATTACAGTGAGTACTTTGTGTGGTTTATATACTTGTTCATGTTTTTTTTTTTTTTTTTTTTGTGTGTGGATTACTTACGTTGTCAAATTGTAGTTCCTTTATGTGGATAGGGTGGTGCATGCAGCCAATACTGTTCCTCGTGCTTTCCCTTCTTTTAGAGGCTGGGAAACAAGTATTCTTACGGCCCGGGAGTTGGCTGAGATGACAGATGGAGGCTTTGGGCGGGGGGCGGTGGTCGGGCCATATGTGCCGTCTGTTGACCGTACTAATCCGTCTACTTCTGTCCGGCCTCAGGTATTTATTTTTCTAATCCGTATTTGTTTTTTTATTCAAGTGGTGTCGTATGTTACTATTCTTGTTTGTAATTTATTATCGTTGCACATAATTTATGTTCTCCTTATGTTGTTTATTATTATGGAATATTATTATATCTTTCTTTTTTGGAATTTATACATATCGCAGCTCGTGCGATTTTGTGTCACAGCTTGTGCATGTAATATTGTTCTTTATTTTAGCCTTTTTAAGTTTGTGCGTTCTATTTCTGCGGTCTATGCTCTAGCATTCATAGTTCCATTTTCGTTTTTTATGGTGTCGTATGCAGTGGTATTTTATTGCTGGATTTTTATTTTCGTTACATGTCATTAATATTATGTGTATGTTGTTTATTGCTTTGGAATTTTATTCCTTTAAACTTGATTTTTTTTCCATATATCACTTTGTGCATTTCTGTGTCAGGGCTTGTGCATGTTCTATCCTCCTTTATTTTCTATTCATTTTATGTGTGTGCATTTTATTACAGTGGCCTGTGCTCTAGCATTAATAACCCTCTTTCCGTAAGTTTTTACATGTAGTTATTTGTTATCTATTATACTGTGGCTTTTTTTGTTGCATGCAGACGCCCGATGAAATATTTAATGAAAAGGCAGGTCTGCTAGGTGTAGCTTTGGATGATATTTTGCAGTTTCTTCATCAACACCCGTGTTGCTCCACTCGTACAGACAGTTTCACGCGGGTTGTTTCTGTTGCTCAGAGGATACTTTCTTTGTCCGAGACCCCTGCACCAGCAGTGACGGTTGACCACACTCTCAGCGACGATGAAATGTAGAACAATCCGGATAATTTACAGGCCGTTGATGAAGTGGTGTTTGCTGTTCAGCAGCAGACCGCGGTTCAAGAATCTTCCAGAATCAATCAATCCCCGAGCGTTGAGACCCAATGCTGTGAGGAGGTTGCTACTGTTGCGCATCAAAACAAAGACGGTTCTTTGCCAGACCCATCGGGGGGTCCTTTGTCGGACTCTCGATTTCTAGTAAGTATGCTAGTCTACAAGCGTAAGAAAGTTAGGCGCTTGTAGGATTTTTGTGTTTGGTGTATGTAATTATTTTGTTCCCCGCACATACTAGTTATGCATTTTGTAGGGGTGTTGTGCTGGCATCATTGTGTACTGGTGTGATGCGTAGGTCGTTTAGGTGTTTGTTAAGGCCCTTTTTTATGCTCTCTGTTCAAGCTATTTCGATGGTGTATACTGTAATACAATTGCTGTCAATTCTATGTGTTAGTATGAGGGGTTTTTATGGTTTCACGCACAAACGCCTTTATTCATACACATACACTTTATTTTTATATACATTCTTACTGCATTCTCTAGGGGGTTGCTGAATTACCTTCATTCAGTTTGGGATTGACGCAAGACCTGCCTACGCACAGACACATACCAAAATAATACTGAATAAGATGCACCATATGTTATCACCGCAAAACTTGCAGGTATTCACTTTTTTTAATATTTTTTATTGACGTGTTTACAAAAGCCTAGTAGTCATATGTACCTGTTAGTTTTGTATGTTGCGTCGAATGACACCACATCTCCAAAAGCCCCATAGTGCAGTCTTGCCCACCTATCCGCCCAAAACACCCGAGCTAATTGGTCTTTCTCGTTCACATCGTACTCAAAATACATATCTACGCAATCATTTTTCTTCTCTAGGTATTGTGATATCACCATCTGGATATCTTCTCTTTCATGTACGCCAAAAGCTCTCGCCTGTAATTCTTGAAGTCTTGTTGCGTAGCTCCAACATTCTCGGGCCCACCAACCATTTCGGCATATATATCAAAACTCTTGCTAGCCCCAACGTTTACCTTTCCGCAGTTTGTTATGAATTCCTGATGTCCGATGTCTATTTTCCTATTCACTTTCATAAATCTTTTGTATTTCTCCTCGCACAGGACGTGTGTGTGTCTGTCTACAAATGTCTTTACTACATACTTCCCCTCTTTATTCAACGTCAATACAAGTCTAGCAGGGCATCCTACTCTGTTCATCGTCCTCCGGCGCTTCTGTTTTGTTGTTTCTTCCTCGATACTCTCTTTATTTTTTGTCTCTTTAAACCCTTCCTAATAGGAACCAGTACACATGGAATCCAGAAAGGGTAAATAGTGGGCTCATCACAAGGCCCATAACGACGACCTTAAAACATCATTGGTGGAAGAAACAACAAAGACCAATAATAAGTCCATTCGATAGAGGAAAATATTATAGTGGCCAATTTCAAGTGATATCATGGATCGAAGACAATGCTTACAAGATTCGAGGTCAAATCATTTTCAAGAAGGGGAGGATGATGCGGCCCAACATATGAAGATCCATTAAGAATACTAATTGGGCCAATCACAAGGCCCAAGTCCAAACAATTAAGGCAACTCTTCATTGGTGATGTTCAAAGATGGTGGAAATCCAAGTCAAGCCCATTTGCAAAATATGAAGAATAACTCAAGGCTTTTTTATAATTGTTTAAGTGCTGATTTTGGTGATTAAATTAGGCCCAAATCAGCCCTATTATTTTTGGTCATCATTAATTTAAATTGTTTGGCATAAAAGAGAAAACACTAGTTGTATTTAGAAAGGATTCCTTAAATCTTTTTCTAAATAAAACTCTATTTACTTGTTTTCTAGATTAGGTTTAGGACTCTTTTTCCCATTGTATTTAGATTACAATGCTGCCCTATACCTATAAATAGGGCACATCCATATCAGTTTTAGACAGACTTAAATTCAATAAAATTCTTAAGTTTTTCTTTACACTTGTGTAAGAAACCTTATAGCTAATTGTGGACTCAATTAGTGACTAGTCGTGGACTCGACTAGCAAATTGATTCGTGGACTCGAATCAATCTTACTTTCTTCAACCTTAGATTTAGGTTCGTGGACTCGTTCTTGAATCGAAGGAAACTAGATCCGACTCTAGTTGATTGAAGATTGCATCATCGAGGTACTTGAAGCTACAATGGGATTCTTCCAAGTCTTTGAGGATTCGAGACAAAGGGTTTCTCGTGAGGTTTAAGGTATTTCGAACCATCTCTATCTTTACATTGAGAGCAATTCTTGGGACAATACTCATCTTATTTGAATCTTGGACTAGGTTCATATCACTACCACTTGTTTTTTCTTGAAAGGATTCACAAGCACTACATTTTCAAACAACCAAATTTAAAAACAAGAAAATCGGCACACATACCGGATGTCGCACACGCCATGCACACGTCCGCCCAACCAGGCTTCTCCCCTGTTTAAGCTTTGAATGCACAAGCCACCTATGTCTTTTCTACTCTCCAGTCAGACTCTACCGTGGAACATATAGGAATGTTTGGATTTTAAATGGTATGATTACTAATTACCAATCTTAAGCAGCCTATTCTTGTGCATAATAATATATTAATATTCTTCCCAAAATTAAATACAGCAACACTTTTACGTGAATATCCCTATGATCAATATTTGGCCATAATTAGTTGCTCAATATCTTTTAATCTTAGCCATTAAATTTAAATGGGTGAATGGTGATGATGGGATCTCATTATCCCATTTTAATTAGGTACCTTATGGGAACCAAAGCCTATATATATATATATATATATATATATATATATATATATATATATATATATATATATATATATATATATATATATATATATATGAGAAGAATAGTATAGTTATTTACAACATCCAAACTATAAAATCAAATATTATTAATATTTTGTAAATAACAAACAGCTAATAATATACAGAGTAAAAATGTTATAAATTATTAAACACCTCTGATCTTTATATACAACATATGAGTTGAAGAAACATACTCTCCGTTGTTATTGCAAATAAGTAACTTAAACCATTCGGATCGCTAACTCTAGACAAAGCAACATACAATTGTCCATGAATAAAAACTGAGTTTTTCAACAATAGTCCAACTGTAGAAAGCGTATGGCCTTGACTCTTGTTTATTGTCATAACATAAGACAACATTAATGAGAGCTGTCTTCGTTGAAACTTAAATGATAACCTTAGGTTTAAAACAGTGTAAGCGACAATCGTATCATTCTTATTTTACATTTTCACTATAAACCCAACAAAAAGTATTAAAAATCATAGAATAATATAATTTCAAATATAATATATAATATATTGAATTAAATAAATAAACACCCTATAATTCTGGGCCAACCTAAACATATATGATATATGAATATAGATGGATATTTTGTATATATGGCCCATTTCAGCTACCAATCCACACTCCAATACGCCGGCCCAAATCAAAACCCGCAGCCCACGTATAAAAGGCCTAAATACCTACACTAATCAGACATTGTTGTCGATTTCCTCTCTTCTCGGATGTGTCTTTTCTCTCTACAATCTATCTAACCTTTCTGGAAACTTCACACACATACATTCCTCAATCTATAACCCCTCTCCTTCAATTTTTCTGTCTCAATCTATAACACACACATACACCAATTCGTATGCTTCATTAGTTCAATTGTAACTTTATCTTCAACACTGTGTTTTCTTTTTTCACGTATGGTAATTGACACCTTCAATTTTTTCATTGTTGTTGCAATTCTTAAGTATGCACTTGCAAAAGTTCTCTTTTAGAACGAATATGCAGTGGAGATTTGTGTTTCTTAAATGCCATCTATATTTTTCAAAAAAAAAAATGCCATCTATATATAGATATCAACTTGCAGAGATCTGAAAAGTCACTATCAAATATTAGTATATAGGAGTCAATGTTTACCATCACCAATTAATGTCTAGTAGTAGGGCGTCGGTGTATGGGAAAAGTAGTAATGAAGTGTGTATTGGATATTGTCTAACTTGTATTGTACTCAAGATCGAATATTATCACATTACTGTTATTTTCTAATACCTCCCTTCGAAAAAAAATTAATAGATGTCAACTTTCATATAAAAATATCTATATATATATATATATATATATATATATATATATATATATATATATATATATATATATATATATATATATATATATATATAACTTCAAACTGGAAGCCACCAAAATATAACAGATGTACTCTAGAAAATCATAGAATATAATAACATTACTTTCATGATAAACATCCCTACAACTAAGTGCAACATGCTTGAACTGGAAACTGCAAGACTATAACAGATATACTATAAATATACTATCTACAACTAAATGTTGTCTGCTAGAACTTGGATTTGTAAGTTGTTCCTATATTATGATTTTTTAATAATATGTGTGTGTTATATATATCTAAGTGATACCTCTATGTCTATTTGCATAGGAAAAGCACCATAAAACCATAAATAGCTTACTTTAACTTAAAATAACCATTACATTACAATGTCAAATGGTTTACCACTGCAACAAAGGTAGTTTCCAAAACATAACCATCCAAAAAGCACAGTAAACACATTCTAGTGGTTAACAGTGCACTGCAACAAATGCAGTCTTCAAAACATAACTATCCAAAAACAACATTAAACACAAAACAGAGACATCACACCTAGCCTTAGTACAATCCATTTCCAAGCGCACAGTATTAGATTACTTTTCCTGCTTCACCACCACCTCCTTAGCCTTCTTGGAACCCTTAGCGCGCGCGCGCGCACACACACACACACACACACACACACACACACACACACACACACACACACACACACACACACACACACACACACACACACACACACACACATATATATATATATATATATATATATATATATATATATATATATATATATATATATATATACTGTAATTATTTAACCCAGCTTGCAACATCATACCTCCTAATCAGTTTTATTTTCACCCAAGTAGTTTGTGAAAGGCTTATGGCCCCAAAGACAGTTCACAGGTTTCACAATTGTAGCATATGCTGATCCTGACTGCAAATAAACAATAGTAATGTATCAACAAAAGGAATCCAAAAGTGTCTAAATGTCTTTCTCAAAACAGATAGTGTTGGTTAACCATTTGGGGCAGCTTAATTAACCATGGAAAACTATACCAAATTTGATGGGCACTTGACCCATTCCCGTCCTCGTGTAATCCCGTTCACACACACCATGTAAATGTAGTGAAGATGTCTCAAAACTGTGATCAACACGTAGCTATAACATGTTTTGTTGGAAAGGAAATGAGTAACCATTTATTTTGTTCAAGAACATGAAATTAACTTACCTTGTACTTGTCCAAGTTTTTAGGTAGATTGTTAGTGCTCCATACCCACCCATTGAGTGACCAGAGATGGATGCCCTTGTTGGAAAATGGTCGCAACGTCAACGCGCGGGCTGAAAACCTTTTAAGAAGCACGGACACAAGGGGTGTATGGTTTAAAGGAAATCTGTGCCGTGTTATAATAACATTACCATAAAAGCGTTATTTGTTCGGTAACGGTGCAGTCAAAACCCTGGCACGCTTTCAACAGGCTACACAGACTAACTACGCTTAACTTACACCAACTATAGCATAGGCAAACCTGACTTGCTCAGACCGACAAAAGATCGCAATAAGAAGGTTGAGGAATATCTACTTGAGTATGACCAAGAGAAATGAATGAATTTGTTTTGTGTGTCTAATGAATAAATGAATATTCATTTATATACTAGTACACATTACACGCCTCATCCATGAAGACCCAACATACATGCAGCATCACTCACTCACAAAGCACACCATCCACTCATTTGAAATGAAGAAAACCAACATCCACATAAATGATGTTAGAATACAGACCAAAGAATGATGTGGTGTGTGGACACGAAAAATTCAGCAATAAAATAAAAGGGCTAAAGCCTTCTATTTGAATGTTTTTCCAACAATCCCCCACACATTCTAAGAGAAGGCTAAAAGAAATAATTTCTGAGCAATACAAACAAGTTGATCTTAATGTCAGTGTTTGAGAACTTGAACTGACACGTAGTGACACTGAGTAATTTTCTTTCCGAGAGTGATATGAATCTTGAACTCACCGGTTAGATAAATTTTGAACTCTAATGCACACACCAACTCTAAGTAGCAGGTTCTACGAAAGTCAAACTCTTTGACTTCTTATGAATATCCTTAGTATTCAAGTCTGTTATGTCTATCTTAATATAGACCACCACCCTGTCAAAGTCTATTAGACTTTTAACTCTGACAAATCTTATCGCATTATAGACTTTTATGACTTTTCAAGTCCATCTCAATATAGACTTTTAACTCTATCAAGTCTATCTAAGTATAGAGCACCTTTAAATGCTTATAGAGCAGTTAAAGACATAAATCAGTTGTAAGTCTTTTTTTTCTATCATAGGCACTGTTCTTTGCAATGCAAACGACAGTTTGTGAATCACAACTGCACGTTTATCAACATATTTCTTAGCCACTCAGCTTCTTGTGATACCCCCTCATTATATTTCATAAGAGGCGGTTAGCCCTTTCTCACTCAAGTCAGGGATCTCTTTAGGTCTACCTCAAAATAGACAACCCAATTGAGTATAAGTCACTAAGAGCACTTTTTTACTCAAGTCATTATGCGGTGAATTCATTAGGTTTGTCTCAACAAAACCACCATTCTCAAAGAGTTATGAATTCATTAAGAGCTGTAGCTCAGCCTCACAAGTACACACATTGTCGGAATGACCAACTAGTGTACTACTTTGTAATTCTTTTCATGGCTTCGTTTGACCACAAAAGTGGGACCCACCACGAATTCATTACCACTTGGACTTTAAGTCCTTCCAATGATTCAACGACTAATCCTCATAATTAGCCTTCAAGTAAGTTTATTCTCTTGATCAAACTTACTCGCAAATAATTCCTTGAGATTTTCATGCTTAACATGAAACATTCTCTTTCATCATTATTCTCAATACCACATAGAAACTTCCAGTGAAAATATAAGGAGTTAATCACCCCCACAATGCAACACTTACAAACATTTTTGTCAAATGTATTTGATCTCTTACCCAAACTGATATTTGGTGCCCAGCATTAGCTCTTTTGTAGACTGAGTTTTGCCGATTTACTTTGTGGAGCATTATAGTAGCTTCGCACTTTGCCTAATACATACTCAATAGTTGAATATATTTCAACAAACTTGGTTATCTCAACCCATCATAATTACCCTTTAAATAGGAATTAGAAGTCTTTCAAGATGACTCAACCAAGAATTTAAATAATATATATACAAATTCTCATTGTTAGTAAGCCATAGAGATAATGTTGTCCACATGTTACTTCAAGTTGAACAACATAATCACAAATTTCACATAATATTCTTAAAAGAAATTAATCTCATACGCAAAGAATATGTTCAAACTAACATTTATTAGGGAATATATCTCAACAATGTGAATTTAGCAAGTATAACTTTAACACTCAAAAGTTATTCCACCTGCACAACTTTTTATTCACTTAAGAAAATTAAACTCATATAAAGCATTCATATGATGCCGATCAAAATTACTATTGCAGTACTTCAACAATTTCTATTGCAAGACTTTTATTGTTTAGCAACATACGAAAGTCAACCTCATTTCAGGTGAAGATCAAGTGGCGCTCTAACTAGCCTGCATGATCAACACCTTCTTAAAAACTCCCAGGTTGAGTGGTGAAATCGAAGTTTACTTAAAAATCATCTTCCTAGACAGAGTATTCAAGAATGATGACTTTTCCATGTTATCACCACAATGTGAGTAAAGCCTTGAAATTTAGTCTCGGTACATAATTCAGATATTTGAGATTATGTTACTGTAAAGCATATATGTATCTCATCAAATGGTGCAATGTTTGTAACATATCCACAATATAACACATAATGTTATAAATTCGATATGTGGATAAGTACACAATTTATAAGCTTTAAATCAAATTGACGATTTAATCACTTAGTAGTAGTGTTAAATCAACACTTCTAACATAACAAAATCATAAAACTCATACATGTGAATAATAACAATTCACTTATCCTTGTGTACTCCGTTGTTAATTTTCTCTATAATATTCAAAGCACTCACCATATAAAATATGAAATGGTGATTTCTAAAAAGCTGTCACAATATATTTCACGTTTCAAATGCTCTCAAAACATAATAATAAAATGGATGCAGGGATATAGGCAAACCATCTTCTAAATTATGTCATTATGACAGTTCTAAGGGAATATGGTCAATGCCCAATAAGATATGACTACTTGTGCTCAAAATAATCATTTGCATATGATAGTCTATTATCATATAAATATGCATGTATCATATTAAAATATGAGGAGACAATTAGACAAACCTCATCGGAGTATGATTAAAGCTCCGATATGAACCCAATAATTATTTATGTTGTATTCCCTTGCTTAAAGGTTACACATAAGTCGAAGTAGTGTGCTTCACCAGTATTGTTCTGTATGAAGCTGCTGCCTTCCATTGCTGATATATGTTGTTGCTACACCATCATGTCACCAGAAAATTATTATAATATGCTCCACGATTCGAGTAGTTGACTATTGCTAAACTAACGCTTTTAATTGTTGGAAAATGGTCGCAACGTCAACGCGCGGGCTGGAAACCTTTTAAGAAGCACGGACACAAGGGGTGTATGGTTGAAAGGAAATATGTGTCGTGTTATAATAACACTACCTTAAAAGCGTTATTTGCCCGGTAACGGTTCAGTCAAAATCCTGGCACGCTTTCAACAGGCTACACAGACTAACTACGCTTAACTTACACCAGCTATAGCGTAGGCGAACCTGACTTGCTCAAACCGACAAAAGATCGCAATAAGAAGGTTGAGGAATATCTACTTGAGTATGACCAAGAGAAAGGAATGAATTTGTTTTGTGTGTCTAATGAATAAATGAATATTCATTTATATACTAGTACATACTACACGCCTCATCCATGAAGACCCAACATACATGCTGCATCACTCACTCACTCACAAAGCACACCATCCACTCATTTGAAATGAAGAAAACCAACATCCACATAAATGATGTTAGAATACAGACCAAACAATGATGTGGTGTGTGGACGCGAAAAATTCAGCAATAAAATAAAAGGGCTAAAGCCTTCTATTTGAATGTTTTTCAAACAGCCCTTGATGTATCAAGCTGAGGATGAAGCTGCGCACCCACACTGCCCAGATTCCAGAAACTTGTATTTTCTTTTTCTTCGCTTTGCGTTTGCATAGACGATCAAGATTCTCAAACTTGTATTTTCTTTTTCTTCGCTTTGTGCTTGCATAGACGACGATCAAGGCTCTCAATACGTATGTATTTATAATCGTGGAAGTCAGATTGTGTAAGGTATAAAACAATACAAAATCTCTGCGCTCACATACCCATGTACACTAAAATCACACGCTTCCTAAAGAAGCCAAGGCTAAGATACCAACTCTGCAATAGATCACCCCCCTACTATTCAGGCCTAAGAGGCTAAGATACACACTAAATAGGCGGGAGATGGATGAATTTGATTTTCTGAACAGTAATCCAAAAAAAACGGCGTCTGGGCAAGAAAATGGCCGATTCTGATTGGTTGAAATCATGTGACTTATATATATATATATATATATATATATATATATATATATATATATATATATATATATATATATATATATATATATATATATATATATATATATATATATATATATATATATATATATATATATATATATATATATATTATTTTTTTGGCTAAAGTGTCATCCCGTAGCATGAACTATATAGGATTGTTCATGCCGCACCTTGAACTTTCATAAGGTATATTTAGTTCCATGTATCATTAATTTTTGTTCATCTAGCATTTTTTACAGGTTTTCCGGTTACCATGATGACATGACACCGGTAATATGCTGATGTGGAACTTCTTTCATGTTTTAGTGGGCCCTAACTCCCTAAATTAATCCATGTAGCTCATCCTTCCACCACTCTTCTCTGTTCTTTCTTGCGGTACCATCGATGATGCTGGATCTGTTAGTTCAGGTCTGGTGGTCCTTCCTCATCGTATCGCCAACTGCCATGCTATACGCCGTGGCTACCGAGAATTTTCCAGACGCTTCCTTGCTCCAGTAGAGTTCATCATCATCGTTGCTTTGGTTTTGAACGTTCCAGTTAGCGAGATTGGTCAGGTGGTGTTGCGGCAACAAGCCGGTGAGACGATTCCAGTCCCAGCCGCATCCTGAGTCCAATAGTCAGCCACCTTCCTCTCTCTTTCTTCTTCTAGGAGCACGCCTATCGTACATGTGCTGAGAATTTCCCCATGTAACCAACGGTCCTCCCAGAATCTAGTGTTTCTTCCAGAGCAGATAACCTTATGAGTTCCAGCTTTGACTGAGATGGTGTGTGGAAGCTGAAAATCCCTAATAGAATATGTACTTTCCTTTGGCTGCTCAAACATGGAAAGATCATGACCAACATGGAAAGGAAGAAGAGAGGTTTAACCTCATGTAGTGACTATGATGCTTGCGCGGGAACAGAAGAAGATCTTGATCACTTGTTTAGAAGATGTCACCGTGCTCGGGAGATTTGGGTGACACTCATTCCCCTGAATGAAAGACAGCGAATTGATAACTGTAGTTTCAAAGCGTGGCTGGAAGACAACATCAAGGGTAGAGTCCGCAGCAACGGAGTCCAGGACTAGTGCGTGGTGCTTGCAGTGGCGGTTTGGTGGCAGTGGAAGTGGTGCAACTTGGCTATTTTCCAGCAGGATGAGTGCCCGAGTGTCCAGAAGAGCGAACAACAAGCAAAAGAGATTGAAATGGCGTTCATTAAAGCAAAGAGCCCAGGCGCCGCCAACTCAAGCACTACCAAGAACGACTATATCTGGAAACCTGCCCAGGCTGGATGGGTCTCGGTCAGCACGGATGCCTCCTTTGCGAACAACGACGAACCTGATGGGTATGGAGGTGTGATGAGAGACCACGATGGCAGCTGGATGGCTGGCTTTAGTGGAATGACAGAAGTGAATACTGTGACTGAAGGTGAGGTTGGCGCAATACTGGCTGCACTGCAATGGGCTTGGGCGACTGATCAGAGGCAAGTCTTGATTCAGAGCGACTCGCTTGAAGCAGTAGACTAGATCAACAATGGCATCTCACTTCTTGGTCCTGTTCGTGAAGCAGTTAATTAGGGAATGCAGGGATTGGATAAACATAGATTGGAGAGTGACTATCATGTTTACACCATGAGAAACTAACAAGGTGGAGGATGCTCTTGCCAAGATTGTGCGGTGTACTTCGGCCACAGTTGCGGTATTGAACTAAATCGTTGTTGTTTTCCGGTGGTTTTGCGATATTGAAAACTACTGCAAGAAAAAACAAAGAATAGTGGTGCAAGGATAAACTACATGGGTTAATTTAGGGATTTAGGACCCATTAAAACATGAAAGAAGTTCCACATCAGCATATTACCAGTGTCATGTCATCATGGTAATCGAAAAACCTGTAAAAAATACTAGATGAACAAAAATTAATGGTACGTGGATCTAAATATACCTTATGAAAGTTCAAAGTGCGACATGAACAATCCAATATAGTTCAGGGTGCGGGATGACACTTTAGCCTATTTTTTTTTTGTTTCAAAATTAATATTTATATTTAGTATTTTTTTTTCACATTTGATATTTTGTTGTTCGCTTTTAGAGAGCATTATTATTGTATGTGTTTAGTAATTTAATATTAAACTAATAAACATATCAGAGCCTAATAACATGGTATTAGAGATTGATAACATGGTATCAGAGCCAGTTCGACCAACTTTGGATTCTCTCAGAGCTTTCGTTTCAGAGGAGTGTTCGGTCCAATTTCAAGTGGTCAACAGGTTAAGTGTTGGTTGTTTTACTTATTTGAAATTGATCATTTGCTAGTGTGTTTGTGTGTTATTGTTGATTTTTTAAATTTTTATTTGATAATTTAGAGTACTGAATTAATTTTTTTTTTAATAATGATGTATGTGGCAGATTATGGAAGCTATTGATGAATTAACCAATGCCAATGCTTGGCCGGATGATTATCAAGAAATTGAATATCAACCTAATGTTGATTTTAAAATTGTGCAACTAGTTGGCATCCAAAGTGACCTTGCAAAGGGCTCACTCTCTAACGGAACACCGTGCACCATATGGAAGTTGATGAATGGTTGGTATGATTATAATGTAGTTTTGAATTACTACTAAAACACAAACAATTTATCTCTTCTCAAAGTATACGGTATCAGGCAAAGTGCAGAAAATAATTATTTTGTAATTACTTAAAAAGTTAATACGATGGATCGTTGGATGCAATCAAATCTTTAAAAGGGAGAGTAAGACTTATATCGTTTAAGGTTTATTTATATTATTATATGTCTTATTATTATTTTATTTATGTTAAAATAAGTATTTATATTTAATTTAATTTTTTTCACATTTGATATTTTGCAGGTCGTTATTAAAAAGTATTGTTGTGCGTGCTTTTTGTGGAGATTTTGAGTTGTCTGAATCAATTATGCGTGTGATACGAAATGAAAATGAAAATACTGAACAATTGAAAGTTGGATTTGTAACGAAAAGGCAAAGAGGTGGAACATTATTTTGCATGGATAGTATTTCAAGAATTGTGCGCAATTGAATTCCTGACCATGATTTTCATTTGCACATACACTTTATGCTTAATATGATTGAGTCGGTAAGGCCAGATGAGTAAGTATTTCATACTTTTTAATTTATCTTTTTCTTTGTTTAGTTCTACTTTTTATTTTCATAGATTAAAATTGTTTCTAATATTACCAATATTTTGTAATGATGAAAAAGAAAAAGAATTACTAATTGACATGGTTATAAAGTTTGAGCGGCTACTGCATAGGAATTATGAAACTCACAGTAAAACAGCTGCTAAGTTACTGTTAGATGCATTTGACCGAATGAGTTTTCCCTGTAGACTAATGGATGTATGGTATAATGAAGAACTTGCTATCAATTGCCTCTATAATTTTGTAAGGTCTAATATTTCCAATTTTTTTTCCAGGAATGACAGATTAAAAATGTTTCTAATATTCCAATATTTTACATTTGATATTTTGTTGTTTCCTTTTGGAGACCATTATTGTTGTATGCGTTTAGTAATTTTGTATTAAACTACTAAACATATCACAGTCTGATAACATGGTATCAGAGCCAGTTCGGCCAACTTTGGATTCTCTCCGAGCTTTCGTTTCAGATGAGTGTTCGATCCAATTTAAAGTGGTCAACAGTTTAAGTGTTGGTTGTTTTCTTATTTGAAATTGATCATTTGCTAATGTGTTTGTGAGTTATTGTTGATTTTTTAAATTTTTATTTGATAATTTAGTGTACTAAATTATTTTTATTTTTTAAAATAATGATGTATGTGGCAGATTATGGAAGCTATTGATGAATTGGACAATGCCAATGATTGGCCTGATGAATATCAAGAAAGTGACTTTGTGCAACTAGTTGGCATCCAAAGTGACTTTGCAAAGGGCTCACTCTCTAACGGAACACCTTGTACCATATGGAAGTTGATGAATGGTAGGTATGACTATAATGTAGTTTTGAATTATTACTACAACACAAATAATTTATCTCTTCTCAAAGTATACGGTATCAGGCGAATTGCAGAGAATAATAGTTTTGTAATTACCTAAGAAGTTAACACGATGGATCATTGGATGCAATCAAATCCTTACGGGGAGAATAAGACTTATATTGTTTAAGGTTTATTTATATTATTATATGTTTTATTATTTTTTTTATGTTAAAATAAGTATTTATATTTAATTTAATTTTTTTTTCACATTTAATATTTTGCAGGTCGTTATTAAAGAGTATTGTTGTGCGTGCTTTCTGTGGAGATTTTGAGTTGTCTGAATCAATTGTGCGTGTGATACGAAATGAAAATGAAAATACTGAACAATTGAAAGTTGAATTTGTAACGAAAAGGCAAAGAGGCGGAACATATCAGAGCTTGATAACATGGTACCAGAGCTAGTTCGGCCAACTTTAGATTCTCTCAGAGCTTTCGTTTCAGATGAGTGTTCGATCTAATTTCAAGTGGTCAATAGGTTAAGTGTTGGTTGTTTTACTTATTTGAATAACATGGTATCAGAGCATGATAACATGGTATCAGAGCTAGTTCGGCCAACTTTGGATTCTCTCAGAGCTTTCGTTTCAGAGGAGTGTTCGGTCCAATTTCAAGTGGTCAACAGATTAAGTGTTGGTTGTTTTACTTATTTGAAATTGATCATTTGCTAGTGTGTTTGTGTGTTATTGTTGATTTTTTTAAATTTTTATTCGATAATTTAGTGTACTGAATTAATTTTTTTTTAAATAATAATGTATGTGGCAGATTAGGGAAGCTATTGATGAATTGGCCAATGTCAATGCTTGATCTGATGATTATCAAGAAATTGTGCAACTAGTTGGCATCCAAAGTGACTTTGCAAAGGGCTTACTCTCTGACGGATTTATTTTCTTATACCTCACGCACATTAAGCGCACAAACCCCACGCACCTTAAGCACAATACACACGCACACTAAGTACAAAACTCATGCACATTAATCACCCGCACAATCGCACGGGAAGCTATACCCGCACTTGAATCCTTCCCTATATATATATATATATATATATATATATATATATATATATATATATATATATATATATATATATATATATATATATATATATATATTTGTGTGTGTGTGTGTGTGCATTTGTGGCTTTTCGTGCGGTTGTACGGAGGATTAATGTGTGTGAGGTTTATACTTAATGTGCGTGAGATTTGTACTCAATGTTCCTGAGATTTGTACTTAATGTGCTTCATGTTAATATGCGTGAGTTTTGTACTTAATGTGCCTGAGTATTGTGTTTAATGTGCGTGAGTATTTCAGAATTACGAGCTCAGAAGGAAGCAGAACAGAAACTCACGCACATTAACGCTCAAGCTTCTTGTTACTTCTTCCTTCAATTTGGCCATGGATTCTGGATTATCAGCTACCTTCAGTGCAGTTGAATGTTTATATAGATGACGCACACACAGTAAAGTTTGCACAGCAGCTAAGTGTGGATTTCTGTTGTATTATTCCCATAATTCTTAACCACCATAGCCCGCCTCCGCATCATCATCATCAAGGAGGGGGCAATGGCTACTGGGGATGGGGAAGAAGCTGACATCAATAATTTCTGCTGCATTTTACACATTCACGCACATTAAGTACAAATCTCAGGCACATTAAGCACAACACTCACGCACATTGAGTACAAATCTCACGCACATTAATCCACCGCACATCCGCACGAGAAGCATTCAACCGCACGGGAACCATTCACTATATATATATTATATATATATATAGTATACAACACACGCACATTAAGCACACAAACCTCACGCATGTTAAGAAGTATGACTGCCAAAATTTCCCAGGTTTTTTCTCACACTGCGCCAAAAATTGCTACGGAATTGCTTTCTGTCACCATTTCTGATGCGAACCTAGTTGGTTCGATCTTCTCTTCACACTCTGACTAAATTAATATTTAAGAACAGTTTATTAGGCTAGGTGAAATCTGATTAAAAAGTTTAATTTAGGTTGGGTATAAGGGTTTGTTTTTGTGGTTTTTGATAAGTCCTCGACCACACTGGGTTATACGGTGATACATAGGATTTGGTATGACGCCACAAGTGACGTTTCACACTTGATAAGTCAGGATCACCATGACTTGATCATGATCGAAAACTCCCGAGTTCTAGAAAACACTCAGTTTCCTATCTCAAAAATTCTTAACTATACTTTCATTTGGCTGGCAATGACTTTAAATAGCCATTAACAAGGAAATTACAACCACATGAATGAGATAGTTATTAAAAATAGGATAAACTAATCCTAACTAACAAACTGAGATAAACATTAATAATAATATAATACTAACAAATTAAATCTAAAATAATTTTAAGATAATCATTCTAATTAAATAAATAAATCTAATTCTAAAATATTCTAATATTCTAACAACCAAGTGTTGGTTCCCGTGCCCACAACAATTTCCGATGCAAAATCGCGACAAAACACGTTCTATCGCAAAAATCGTCACAAATTGACAACGGATTACGTTCCATTGCGATATTTTCGGCGCGATTCGTGATTTTTCTTGTAGTGTAGAAGCACTAGGGGTCCGTGAGGCTCTCAAATAGGTGAAAGATTTACTCTTGGGTAGAATAGTGGTGGAAGGTGATGCGCAACAAGTGTTCCAGAGTCTTCAACAAGAGCATAATACATCCTCTTTTGATTTTATCATTTTTTTTTATCAAAAGGAAGGGGGGGACCTCAAAAGAGCTACTGACTCCCACTGCGCGACCCAGATGTGCGCATGCAATCATGATCGACAAACTCTTCCATACCAGGAGGGCACCTCTCAAATTCCTTCCAGTCCACATTCATCATGACTCCAAGAGAGGCAGCAGCATTCGCACTCTCATTCTGTTCCCGGAAGACAGTCCGGATGTTGGCTTTCCAGTTGTTCTTGAGCCATTGTCTGGCTTCATCAACAAGCGTACCGACTGGACCTCTTAAAGCAGCGTTGTTCGTGATCCACTGAGTTACCCTCATGGCATCTGATTGGACTTCCACCTCCCTGATGCCAATTCTCCATGCCCAGGCAAGGCCCTTCACTATGGCTTCCGCTTCAACTGCAGCAATGTCATCGTAATTTGATCTACCACAAAAACCTCCCATCCACTTGCCGTCAGCTCTTCTTAGGATTCCTCCATAGTTGGCTTGCTGAGAGGATGGTTTGACACTTGCGTCAACATTTAGCGTCCATTCAAGGTCATTGGCGGGCATCCAGTAAGGGTTCAGGCTTTCTCTAGCAGCATTGTTATTGCACCATTTTTGTTGTCTTCTAAAGGCCCTCTTTATCTCCTTTTCTGCTTCACGAATCCACGCCACTTTTCTGTTGGGGTTAATCACTTCATCTTTAAAGATGTGGTTGTTCCACCAAATCCAGATCCACCATATTGTTGTCGCAAATAAGGCCGGTCTGCTGGCTCCCTCAACCTCCTTCCTGTCAGGCCGAGTATTGTGGGCAATCCAGTCCTTAAGGCATGCGTAATGGGTGTTCCAGCTGCCAAACTCATGATGCAGGCCCTCCCAAACTTCCTTTGCTTGTTTGCAGTATATGAAGATGTGGCTTGTAGACTCTTCCTGGCCAGGGCAAAAGTGGCAGTCTCCAGTCGTGGTGAAGCCTCTCCTTTTCCTTTCAGCATTCCCATGACTCTTTCGTGAAGGATTACCCCAAAGGAGTGCTTTCATTTTCATGGGAACTTTCAGTTTCCAAATATTGTTCCATGAAGGTTCCTGCACATCCAAGGCATATCCATGAATCTGATTATACGCTGAGCGAATAAAAAACATACCTGACAGTTCTGGAGTCCAAATCGCTATGTCCTCTTCCTCTCCTAGCGCTAGCAGGGCTAGTTTTTCCTTGATGTCTGATGGCAGGTTAATGAGGGAGTCCCATTTCCACCCTCCTGTTTCATCCCAGTAGTCTGAGACCCAACCTCCATTCTCGTTGCTCTCATAAGGGATGATAGTGTTGCATAAAGGCTCTTTCGTGATCCAAGCGTCTTCCCAGAAACGCACTTGCCTGCAGATCTTGTTTCAAAGCGAAGCTTTCTTTGCACGAGGGGCATAGCAGTGGTAATGCCCCTCCATGCATTTGAAGCCCCATGTTTTGGTTGGAACATCTCAACTCCATGTCTACTATAAGCGTATTTGCCTTTCAACACATGTGTCCAGAGGCTCTTATCATCATTAAGCATTCTCCATCCCAGTTTAGCCATAAAAGCTAGGTTGACATCCTTCGAAGCCCTTAGTCCGAGACCACCAGTCTCTTTTGGTTTAATAACTTTTTCCCATCTAACAAGGTGGCATTTGTGTTTATCCGAATTACCACCCCAGATGAATCTCCTAATTCGTTTATCAATGGCATCCCAAATACCAGCCGGCATGAAGGTAGATTGTATAGAATAGTAGGGTATAGCTTGTAGAACGGATTGGGCGAGAATGTGTCTTCCCGCTAACGTGAGATATCTTGTTTTCCAACCTTCGAGTCTAGAGTCAATTTTTTCCAGGATGGGATTGAAGAGATTTTTTGTGACCCTTCCATGGATAGAAGGGACCCCAAGGTATCTGCCCAAGTTGGGTGTAGCTGGGATCTCTGCTATTTCAATAATTCTGTCCATTTCTTGCGCGTCAACATTTTTGGAGAAGAAAATTTAGGATTTGTTGATACTCACCTTCTGTCCTGAGGCTTTACTAAACCTCTCGAGGCAATCCTTAATAACACTTATTTGGTTCTGAGATGCTTCTGCAAACAAGACCAGATCATCAGCGAAAAATAAATGAGAGAGGGTAGGGCCATACCTGCTGGTCTTTATGCCTTTCCATTTGTCAAGCTGAACCTGATCTTTAATAATAAGGCTGAGTCGTTCCATGCAAAGGACAAAAAGATAAGGGGACATGGCATCTCCTTGTCTTATGCCCCTGCTGGGTTCGATCCAGTCAAGCTGGTTGTCATTTCAGAGAATGCCAAGCCTGGTGGTCTGCACGCAATGCATAATATTTTTGATCCAGATGTCATTCATGCCAACCCTTTTAAGCGTGTCACGTATGAAATCTCAGTCCAGTCTGTCATACGCTTTTTCAAGGTCCACTTTCAAGATCATGTACCCTTTCCTGCCTTGCTTGGATCTCATGGTATGGAGGACCTCCTGATAGACAAGAATATTGTCTACAATATGTCTCCCTGGTACAAAACTACTATGTTCTCTTCCAATAACCTCTTTAAGGATCGGTTTCAACCGATTGGACATAGCCTTCGTTATGACCTTGTAAATGACGTTACAAAGACTAATCGGGCGGAACTGGCTGGGAGTAGTAGGGCAATCAACTTTGGGCACTAGAGCAATGAGAGTGTCATTCATACCTTGTGTAAGGAAACCATGGTCAAAAAAATCCTTGGCCTGTTTATAAACTGAGCAACCAACAACATCCCAAGCTTTTTTATAGAAGCACGCGTGGAATCCGTCGGGGCCTGGGGCTTTTAGAGGTCTCATTTCGAAGAGGGCATCTTTTATATCTTCCATAGTAAAGGCCTCGTTGAAGGAGGTCCAAAGAGAGTCCGATATAGTAGGGAGAGCATTAACGCCCAGTGACATGGCATCAGGTTCAATGTCTTTTTTGAACAGGTTCTCAAAGAACTCTCTAACCCTCAACTGTTCCTCAACATCTTTGTTAAAGGGCACCCCTTCATCATTTAAGAGGCGGTAGTGATTTCTCTTTGCTTTTTTATTCTTGGTAGCGGCGTGGTAGAATTTTGTGTTTCTGTCCCCCGAGGATATCCACTCTCCTCTTGCTTGCTGGAACCAAAGGATTTCTTCTTGATGAAGTACCTCCTCGAGTTCCTGTATAATTTTCCTTTCCAGCTTAATGAGGCCCTGGTGCTGCATACGATCCAGACTTCTTTGGATGCCTTCAAGTCGCCTTTCCAGCTTTCTTTTACGGGAGTGAATGCTTCCAAACACAGCTCTGTTCCAATCTTTAAACTTTTGTGCCATAATATCCTTGTTACTCCACACATCTGCAGAATTACTCCAGGTTTGTTTGACTATATCGAGGAAGCCTGCATGGCTAGTCCAAGCTCCCTGAAACCGGAACGATGTGTGGTTCGTTTTGGTAATCTCACCAAAACAGATCTTTACTGGACAATGATCAGAGTTGTTAGCGACAAGGTGGGTGACAGTGGTCCTATCGAACGTGTCCAGCCAATTCATTGAACACAAAGCACGGTCAAGCCTAGCACCTTTAAAAGTCGGTTGGTCAATACCCCATTTCCACGTGAAAGTCTGACCAGAATAACCGGGGTCCACAAGGCCCTCATCAAAAACCCAGTCTCTGAAGTCGCCATTTCTGTGGCTGTTTCCTCCATCCTTATTAGAGGTTTCATCATTGTTGAGAATAACATTGAAATCCCCTGCGATGAGCCAGGGACCGCTTACCTTTACTTTTGACTGGCTGAGGTCTTTCCAAAGCCGTTTACGAACTGCCATAGACAACCGTGAAAAACCAGTTGGTATTATCCGTGTCCTTGACTTCCATGTGCATGAACTGAGGGTGGGAAGATAGGATTTCCATTTACAAAGCATTGTGCCAGAGGATCCAAATCCCCCCGCTATAACCAAGAGCTTCAACACGGGCCCATTTGTCAAAACCCAGCTTCATGCAAATACCATCTGCGTTGATCTCCGACGTTTTAGTTTCCATTAGACAGAGAACATCAGGCTTGTGATTTTTGATCAACCATTTTGCGGCTCTCAGGAACCTCATTGAGGCCGCACCTTGGCAGTTCCATGTGATAACTATCATGGAAAAACAAACAACAAAAAAAAGGAAACAACAGCACACAATACAAAGCAGAAAACACGCAGAAGCAAGAGCAAAAAACACAAGGGAAACAGACCTGGGGTGGAGCAGCTTAGAGCTCCACCTCCATCTCTCCCCCATCAGACAAGCCAATGCTGTCATTATCCTCATCATTGATCACAAGCAGGTCGCCCTCATCACGTTACAAGTCGTCGGGGGGATCGTTCAAATGCTCCGACTCAAACCCATCAGTGAAGAGAGGATTCATGAACCCTTCCTCTGTATCCATGCAGATGGTCTCCGACCTCTTGCCCCCATTACTATCACCTCTGACCAAGGTATGTTCATTTGCAGCAGCCGCTTGATTTGCTTGCTTCCCCCTCGCCTGACTTGAAGTTGTTATCCTTATCGACGTACCAGCTTGTCGGGACTGATTCTTATGAGTGCCATGGGTGTTATTCCCTTGTATCTGTTTTTCAGAGACCTGCACTGCTGGCCTTTTACCCTTGTCTAGCCCAATATGATTGGGTTGGGGCTCATTTGTGTTAATTGGCCCAGCAGGTACTGCCACCGTATCTGCCTCAATCTCAATACAATCACCATTTTGCTCATCTGCCAGCGCATTAAATCTAGACCCCCTTTTCCTTTCCTTTAGTATTTTTGTCATTTTGGCCGTTAGCTCCATTATTTCCATCTTTAGTACCCCTAGTATCACGCTTGGATTGATAATTGGTTTTTTTCCTTTTAGGTTTTTTGACAACCATCCAGGATCCATAGTCTTCCACGATTTTCGGGCGGATTAAAGGGATTTCACTCCTAGATTGATTCTTGCCTTTCCGGTTTTCAGCTTGTCCGTTGGCCTCCTCGGTCGCCGTCGCCGGGTGGTTGCCGCCGGTGCGGTCTTGGCCGTGTTCATCCAGTTCCACTGCGGGGGCGTTTTTCGGGCATGTATCTGCGCTATGGTCGTACATGCCACACTTGAAACAGATTAGGTGGAGACCTTCGTACATCACCGGTCGGATTTTTCTCCTTGACGTGAACTTTGATAATAGGGGTTTTGTTATATCCACTTCAACACATATTCTCGCAAACATTGCCCTGGATACCTCGCTGGTCGCCGTGTCGATCATGATGGGACGTCCCATCTTACTTCCTAACTTCATTAGAAACTTATAATCATAGTACTCCGCCGGAAGGCAAGGGAGCTGAGCCCACACCAGGACAGATTCAGTAGTGTCAGTTAGCGAATCGAAGTTCGACCTCCACTCCTTGACAATCAAGTAATGATCGAGGACCATCCAAGGTCCTCCAAACTTTGCGAAATTATAATCCTCTTCCGAACCAAATCTCACCAAATAATATCCATTATCAATAGTGACAAGGTCCATTCTCGATTTAGGATGCCACATAGTCGTGAGCCTACGGAGAAGGTAAGTATAGGCTGTATAGCCAACGTTTCTGCCAAAAACTTTAACAATCAAGATGAGTCTCCACTTACGTCGCATGTAGAATTTCTCTTCCTTTGTAAGTGTGATTATGGGGCAGATTGGGTCTTCCTCCCCCTCATCTTCATCGGCTTCATCATCAGAAATGAGCTCCAGATCTTTTTCCGTAGGCCCATACCCCATAACTTCGTTGGCAGCCACCGCCTTGTAAGAGACGTTAGCCGTCGTTTGTTCCCCTTCCGTGTTCGGGAGGGCATGAGCCTCTTCTCCAGCCTCCATCTCCACCTCTTTCCCCGTAGCAGTTTCTCCGGTCTCTTGAGGTCCTATCTTAGACTTCTTCGTGCTTCTCTCCAAGAGATCTTGGTCCTCCGATGACCTTGTCGCCAAAGGCCTCGATGAACTTCCCAAGAGCATTTTTACATATGTTGTATTATAGTTAGGTTTTAATGGTCTTTTGATCTTATCATTAAAGATACTAGTATTCGACCCGTGCGATGCACGAAATTTTTTTTTTTTATTTTTTTACATTTTATTATTGTTGAATTTAGCTTTAAATGAAGTGAACTATACAATATATAATAAATTTTATTTATAGAAATAATAAATAAGAAATATAAGATATTTGATAATGAATAACATATTTCATATTGATTATAGATTGTTTTTTGAATACTACTGACTCTATTATATTGTAGTATATGTTCAAATTACTTTCTCGACCTACTGAAGCACAAAGAGCCAATAATGCCTCCACTGAGGCTCGAACTCACAACCTCCCATATGGGACTCCAACCCGGGTGCCATCTGTGCACAAGGTGCTTGGCGATTATAGATTGTTAAACCGTTCATGATAAACAATATTTGTATTAAAATTACAATATTGTTGAGAATCCCTACATATCAAGATACTAGCATTTTGTACACGCGATGCGCGAAAACCTATGCCCAATATTAAAATATTGTTAAGTAACAAAATTTAAAAAATTAGTTAAAATTATGTTTCACAATTCCTTAAAGTGATTATACTTTTGAATTATCATATATTTGAATAATATAGTGATCAAAACAAAAACAAAAATATTTTCATATAATAATAATAATAATAATAATAATAATAATAATAATAATAATAATAATAATAATAATAATAATAATAATAATTTACAAATAATACTAAGCTAACACCCACATATATGAAATATATATTGATATGTATACACAAATAATATACATACATAATATATATATATATATATATATATATATATATATATATATATATATATATATATATATATATATATAATTTAACATTCATATAAATATTTAATTAAAATATACTTTATAATTAAATTAATTGTTATATGATAATTTTAATAAAATGATAATTAAAAATAGGAAAAAGATATGATAGATGTAGGTGTATGGTAAGATTGGTGGATAGATTAAATACTAACGGTGTAAGGGTGATTTTGTCCAATACAAATAAAATGTACAACAATTAAAGCAAAATGTATATATTTATTAGCATATAAAAAAGGGACAAAAATCAAGGACATAACTTGTATTAGCACATATTATGTTTTTAGATTAAGTCCGTGTGGACTACTCACCGTAGATACAGTTACATATAGCTGACCATGATTAAAGACTGATTTCTTTAAAAGAGCAATACATGTGACAAAGTTTGTCCTTGACTTTTGTTTATAGTCATCACATAAGATAACACCACAGGAAATTGTTGTCGTGGATCAGATGGTTTCAAGGACATTCTTGAAATTAATACTTTTGTGCCAATATGAGTACTACACATTATTTTTGCCTCAATAATGTGATCTGACAATCGAGTCACAATTAACCTAGTACCGTTACACAAATCAAGGGGTCGAAGCGATCAATATTACACAATAACATCACCGGAGATCCAACCTTCAAAGGTAATCCCTTTTTTGAGTGGTCAACATTTTCTACATGAAAAAATAATAAAAAATTATTTATGAAATTGATAATATTAAATTAGTATAAGATTCTATAATATACAATTGTCCAGATTATATATAAATTGCCAATATATATATAATAAAAATATAAATAGAGTTAATTCCAGCATTGGTCCTCTGACTATTGCGATTTTCCAAAATTAGTCCTTGACTTTTAATTTGGACAAAAAAGACACTTGACTTTCTAATATGTTCCAGTAATGGTCCTTCCGTCAAATATTAGTTAGAATGGCGTTAAGTTGAGGGGTAATGTGGTCATTCCATGTTGGTAAATTACTTATACGGTCTTTTACAAGGGATTGACCAAAGACGACCACCGGAGTAAACTCTCAAATCGCGACAGCAGCCAGTAGCGACGACTCCAGACGATTCCACCGCGACGCTGCCACAAACCTCCGGCGAAATCTGTGAATCAGCGGCGACGATGACAACCTGCTCTCTCGGCCACAAGGTTAGCTAGCGACTCCATGTATCCACGAACTGTATAATCTAATTTTCTTAACCCTAAGTATCAAAATCCCCAATATGTAAACTAACAAGAATGCTAAAATCCCTAATTCTGTAAACTAATTTTGTTAATCCAAAGTATCAAAATGCTAAGATATACTATGGTGATGGATGCAAAGTGGCGGAAAGTGGCGCACTGTGGTGATGGATTCTACTGGAAATTGTCGCACTGTGGTGATGGATTCAAGTGTCAGTCAAGGTTCCCCTTCAAGATGCAGTCCAAGTTCCCCTTCAAGAGGCAGTCCAGGTTCCACCAGTGAGGGTTCCAATTCAAAAGCCATTCCAAGTTCCAGTTCAGGTGCCAGTTCAGGTGCTAGTCCAGGTTCCCCTTCAAGTGCCAGTCTAGCCTGATGTTATTACTCAGCCTGAGGTGGAAGATAATCAATGGGAGATTCCAGATGATGTTTTGGATGCTCATTGGCATCATATTGAGGGCAATGATGGAGGTAATTGTTTGTTCACTTAGTTTACTGCCCTTTACTCCAATGTTTGTTCACTCAGTTTACTGACCTTGACAAACATGTCTTGTAGGCATTACAAGTGTTAGAGAGAACCCACCAAAAAAACCAAGAAGGAACAAACTCCCAATCAAGAAGTAGCATACAAGATCAGGAGATTTCAAGTCTTGTTAACTGATGTCTAGTTACTATTTTTTGGATACTATGTATTTTGGTACTGCAAATAAAATGTATTTTGCTACTGGAAATGGTGTAGTTCATTGCAGACATAATGTGTAGTACAAAAACTGTAATTTAGCTCTGTTTTGGTGTTGCCTTTTGGTACCTACTGGAGATGGTTTGCAGATATTAGATGAACTGGAATGTAATTTGCAGATATTAAATGTTTTTCAATTTGCAGATATAATGCTACTGGAATGTAATTTGCAGATATTAGATGGTTTCCAATTTGCAGATATAATGCTACTGGAATGTAATTTGCAGATATTAGATGGTTTATAATGCTACTAGAATATGGTTTATAATGCTATTGGAATGTAATTTGCAGATATTAGATGGTTTCCAATTTGCAGATTTAAGTCCAATAAATTTCCAATGTAAATTGCTATTTGGCAGATTATTGCCATTTACTACTGCGATTTTTTTGCTACTGATTTAATGCTACTGGAAATTAAAGTACAAAATGCATACTGGAATTGTATTAAACTGCTATTGAAAATGCATTACTGTAAATGCATACTGTAGCAAAAAAATTCCAGTACAAAACAATCTTACAAATTGAAAATGATAGTTCATTACAAAACAATCTTACAAATTGAAAATGATAGTTCATTACAAAACAATCTTACAAATTGCAGGACAATTCTATTTTCCCTTACACATAACCACTACTGTTCCAACATAAGAACCGTATTTGTTCTAGGTGCATTGATTGTTATAAACTTATAACTACCAACAACAAAAAAAAAAAAGGCATATCAAAATTACAGTAACTATCCTAGTACATTTCCAATTACTACCACTGCTTCTTTGCCCATCAACTTTAGCACAAGTTAATATGCTTCGACAATTTCCAGTAGAATCCATCACCACAGTGCGCCACTTTCTGCCACTTTGCTGTAGAATCCATCACCATAATAAAGAAGCAATACTTTATAGAAAGAAACAAAAATGGTCCCTAGCCCAGCACATGGATATGCGTAAAGAAACAACATATAATGTGCAATTATATAACAAAGAACACAACACAAAGCCCATATTTGGTTCCTACTTCCAGCTTTTTATTCTCCTAAAGCTTGACAAGAACACAAAATTCAGTGCAACAAAGTACATACCTGGCGGATGAGTATTGCGACAATTTCCAGTAGAATCCATCACCACAGTGCACCACTTTCCGCCACTTTGCATCCATCACCATAGTATATCTTAGCATTTTGATACTTTGGATTAACAAAATTAGTTTACAGAATTAGGGATTTTAGCATTCTTGTTAGTTTACATATTGGGGATTTTGATACTTAGGGTTAAGAAAATTAGATTATACAGTTCGTGGATACATGGAGTCGCTAGCTAACCTTGTGGCCGAGAGAGCAGGTTGTCATCGTCGCCGCTGATTCACAGATTTCGCCGGAGGTTTGTGGCAGCGTCGCGGTGGAATCGTCTGGAGTCGTCGCTACTGGCTGCTGTCGCGATTTGAGAGTTTACTCCGGTGGTCGTCTTTGGTCAATCCCTTGTAAAAGACCGTATAAGTAATTTACCAACATGGAATGACCACATTACCCCTCAACTTAACGCCATTCTAACTAATATTTGACGGAAGGACCATTACTGGAACATATTAGAAAGTCAAGTGTCTTTTTTGTCCAAATTAAAAGTCAAGGACTAATTTTGGAAAATTGCAATAGTCGGAGGACCATTGCTGGAATTAACTCAATATAAATATATTGAACTATGAGGAAATTTCAATTTTGGTCATATGATTATAGGGGTCTTGTTAATTTCAGTCCTTAATTTTTAAAACTGTCAATTTAGTACCTTAACAATGCAATTTTTGTCAATTTTGGTGACTCCGGCCAAATTGTCGGTAAAATTTCGCCGGAAAATTTTAATTGTTAAAATAATTAGGGTATTTTGATCATTTCACGTCTCTTTTCTTCATTCTAGGCGAGTCCATCCCTTCCTCTCCCGTTTTCGATGATTGCAATGAACTAAGATGATGGGGAAAGGAGGCTTGGTGATATTAAAGATAGGGTTTAGAGGGAGAAATAACTCCGAAAACGGGAGAGAAAGAGATGGACTCGCCGGAGAAGAAGAAAAGAGGCGTGAAATGACCAAAATACCCTCATTATTTTAACTATTAAAATTTTCCGGTGAAATTTGGCCGGCAATTTGCCCAGAGTGATTAAAATTGACAAAAAATGTATAGTTAAAGTACTAAATTGACACTTTTGAAAGTCAAAGACTGAAATTAACAAGACTCCTATAGTCATATGACCAAAATTGAAATATAATATATATTTAAAATATAAATTATAAAATATAAATATAAATTTGCAAAATCATCATTATATATGTGGACAGATATAAAATCAATATTAAAAATATTAATTAGAGCAAATTACACTTTTGGTCCTATGACTATAGATGGTGTGTTAATTTGGGTACGTGACTTTTTAAATTTAGTCCTGTAACTATCATTTTTTAGCAGATTTGATCCTCCCGGTCAAATTGCCGGTGGAATTTGGCCGGAAAGACGTTCGACTTTTTAAATCAAATATTGGTGGGGGCAATTCGGTCTTTTTAATTGTTGAACCGAATTACCCCACCAATATTTGATTTAAAAATTCGAACGTCTTTCCGGCCAAATTCCACCGACAATTTGGCCGGGAGGGCCAAATCTGCTAAAAAAATGATAGTTAAAGGACTAAATTGTTAATTTTAAAAGTCACGTACCCAAATTAACACACCTCCGATAGTCACAGGACCAAAAGTGTAATTTGCTCTATTAATTATAAATATAAATACATATACCCACAAATTAAAATTCTGATAACAAAATCCTTAATACATTTTGGGCCTAAACATATACGGAGTATATGTTTGTAATTTAATTGGCCCAAAATCCGCCGATAACACTCCCAACCCATATCTAACCCTAAACCTAGGTATAAAAGGAAGCGAAGGTTTCGTCTGTTTTGTTCGTCCGAAATCTAGATCAACTGCAACCCTCAATTTGCTCTCTTCTCTCTTCCGAAATAGCGATCGCGTGCTTCTCTCTTTAGAAGTCGCGATCGACCGCTTCTCTCTTCTGTGCATCGCTGATCGTCTTCTAGTCTCTTCTCGAATCACGATAGTCTGTTTGTCTCTTCCGATGTCGTGATCGCCTTCGTCTGTAGCAACTTCGAAAAATTTTCCTTCTTTAGTTCACCGAATATGAATGCATGCAAATTCTTCGGTAATCTATGTCAAGATCGTTCGTAGGTATGTTTCTTGAAGTTTAAGTTCTACTTCTCTACTTTTTTTTCTGAATCTCTTTGTATAAAAAAGACAAATAATAATAATAATAATAATAATAATAATAATAATAATAATATGAACTGCAAAGCAAAGACAGTATACTTGAAATGCATAATTGAATAAGAATAGTATACATGTGTTACATGAAACATGTTGTAAATAAACTCAAAACTATATATTAGAACACATTTTATATTATGAAATAATACAGAAAGAATGTATTGAAATGTACTTACATTAATTCATTTTTTTTATGTTGCACTGTGCATCAGTAAGAATGTATTGATTTTCAATAAAATCTCATAATTACCAAGTAGTCTGACTTTCAAAAATAACATTAAACTTCAGTCTTTCAAAAAACAACATTAATTCGAACAGTCCTTAATTTCTCATTTTTTGACAATGAGAAATTTTCCCTTTTTCTTAGTACTTGAAAACTCATCAAGTAGACAACGTTTAACTGACCCCCCTTTTCGATCAAGATCAACATCTTCATTATCTCCCAAGTTTACTAGTCTTTCTGCTTCATCAGCAGTGAAAATTTAAAGAATAATTTAAACAAAAAAGAGTTGAAATAAATCAAATATAAACCACAATGAAAATTGATACCTCTTCATCGTGGAAGATACATTCATTGCTTTTAATAGACTTGCTGCTACTGTTATCATGAGCTTCATACGTTCTCACAAGCCTTAGCTTAATTGATAACTTTTTTTTTTGAAGTCATGGGGCTTTTATCTCTGGCCAAGATTAACATTCCAACCTTGATGCTATGTTGTGTTTATATTTCAGATTTGCAGTTGAAGACGATGGAGTGCAATGAGAAAAACAACCACTATTTATAGCCAAATCACTTCCAATAGAGAGTGTATCGTGATTGGATTTCAAAACATAGAATCATTAACGCAGGCATCTGGGAAAACGAAGCATCAGAATTGGGTTTGGTCATTATTACGCGTGAGCCGTTTAGTCTTTTCATTTTTTCCATCACAGCTTCTGTGCATTTAATGTATTCAGATCAGATTCTACTTATTATTTATTTAAATTTAAATGTATTATTATATTTTGCAGTGAACATTTACCAATGATCATTGGATACTGTACCCATATAATAATTTTAAATAATAAATAAATAAATAAATAAATAAATAAATATATATATATATATATATATATATATATTTATTTATTTATTTATTTATTTTTATTATTTAAAATTATTATATGGGTACAGTATCCAATGATCATTGGTAAATGGTGAAAGGAAATGATTGCATATTATGAAAAGATAACCCACAACAATGTTAAGGATATGTGTGGTTGACATTTTGTCTCTTTATATTTGTGGTAGTTATGTTCCTTTAGAATAGGTGTGTTGAACAAGTTGTTACAACCTCCTACTATTCTCCCTCTTTTGTACACTATTTATAGCTCATTATTTTACATCAATGAAGTACAGTTTATAATCTTTACATGGTATCAAGAGTCTTGAATCTCCTACGAAGTTTTTTTTTCCCCTACCCACATGGCTTCCACTACTACAACCACAAACGATATAATCCAACTAAATGCCCCTACAAGCTTTCCCATTAAACTCAATACCACGAATTTCCCAGTGTGGAGACGTCAAGTCCACTCCACACTTATTGGGTTTAATCTTCTGGGTTACATCGATGGTACCACCATGGAACCCGCCAAATTCACTTATACTGCTCAAACTGCCGTTAACCCGGCCCATCTAATTTGGTATCGTCAAGACCAAATCATTGTCAGTGCACTTCTCGGTAGTTGTACTGACACCATACAACCCCTCATCTCCTAGGCTACGACAGCCCACGATGCGTGGCAACGTTTGATTGCTAGTTACACCAGTGCCTCTCGAGGACGTATCATATCCCTCAAGGCCAAGCTCACGAAAAATCCGAGAGGGTCTCCGTCCATTACGTCTTACCTCAATGACATGCGAGCCTTAGCTGATGATCTTGCGCTGGCTCAGTGTCCAGTTTCGGATGAAGATCTAATTGTTTATATATTAACTCAGTTAGGGGAGGAGTACAACTCTATTATATCTGTCGTCCGTGTTCGTGAAAAGCAAATTTCCTTTGGTGAATTGGCGGACGTGCTGACTGACCATGAACGTCAGCTGAAGACAGCGGATGAGACGCAGCAATCGGTACTGGTTACTGCCAATATGACTCACCGTGCTTCGCCACCCCCATGGTCTAACCAGCAGTCAGCTTCCAACCGGAGGGCCCGCACTAATGCCTATAATAACGACGCCCACCGACAAAATTGGCAACAAGGGGGTAACAATCGCTCGAATATTATTTATAAGTTTTGTCATCTTACAGGTCACGAAACCAAGGTATGTCGCAAGCTAGCCAGATTTCTTAAAGAGCATAATGTTGTCCCTATGCAACCGTATATGTCTCTTACAGCTAATGTTGTGACTGGGGCGTCTCCTCCCTGGATGTTTGATAGTGGGGCGTCGCACCATGTGACACCAAGCCTCTCTCCTCTGCAGACTTTCACCGAGTATAGTGGATCGGATGAACTACGCCTGGGTGACGGTAATTCCTTACAAATATCCCACATTGGCCAGTCTGTCATTCCCACTCCTTCTAATGTTCTCACTCTAGATAATATCTTGCGTGTCCCACAGTTACACAGTAATTTAGTTTCTGTTTCCCAGTTATGCAAGACTAATCGTGTGTCTGTTGAATTCTTTGATTCTCATTTTTTGGTCAAGGAACTTCGAACGGGGATTCCGCTGCTACGAGGGGCGAACATAATGATGTCTGTTTTGGACCAGTTGTCTCTCACCTAACAGTTCATGCTACGCAGTTGGCTCGTTTGTCTCAGTGGCACCAACAACTTGGCCACCCGTCGAATAAGGTGTTGCAACTTGTGTTGCAACGCTGTAATGTTCCAGTCTCCATGTCATCTCTGCGAAATTTTTATTGTTCCTCCTGCAATGTTCATAAAAGCCATAAACTGCTTTTTTCTAAAAATACACTTGTTAGCACTAAACCTTTGCAACTTGTTTATACTGATGTGTGGGGACCTAGTGAGTACTCTATTGATGAATTTCGCTATTATGTCATTTTTGTAGACCACTTCTCAAAGTACATTGGATGTATCCCATGAAACGTAAATCGGATGTGTTTCCAATATTCATTCAGTTCAAACAGCCAGTGGAAAAATATTTTAGCCTGTCAATTGTTTCTGTTTACTCAGATAATGGGGGCGAGTTCATGAGACTTGGGCCGTTTTTTAATACTCACGGTATCTCTCATTTCACCACCCCGCCACACACTCCTGAGCTCAATGGTGTCGCCGAGCGACGTCACAGGCATGACGTGGAAACTGGAATGTCTCTTCTTCACTATGCGTCTTTGCCGTCCTCATACTGGACCTACGCCTTTCAGACAACCGTATATCTTATTAATCGGCTCCCTACTCCGACTTTAGGTAACCAATCCCCGTTTTATGTCTTGTTCCAACAATTGCCTAATTATGCCAAGTTACAACCCTTTGGTTGCCTATGTTTTCCCTGGTTGCGCCCCTATAACACCAAGAAACTACAACCAAAGTCACGTCCATGTATTTTCCTTGGCTACTCGAACAGCCAATCCGGTTATAAGTGTCTAGATTTTGGTTCGAATCGTATTTATGTATCTAGGCATGTGAGATTTGTGCCCCATGTGTTTCCTTATAATGATTTGCAAAAGTCATCTAACAGCTTACCTTCTGATTCTCATAATTCAGAATCATGCAATATTTTGTGCAAGTCGCCTCCTTTGTCTACACAGGTAGAGCCCGTGGGTGTTCTAACACCGGTCCCAACACCGGTTCCAACTCCAGTTCCAACACCCGTTCCAACACCAGCTCCAACTCCAGTTCAGAGTCCAGTTCCAACTCCAGTTCCAACACCATCACCGTCAGTTGCGTCCAATTCGTCGTCTCCCACTGTCTCAGAAAACGGTCAACATGCAGCCCAATTCATGTCTGACTCACAACCTATCTCCACCTCCGATACGTCTCAACCGTTGCATAATGTTCGCCGTTCCACCCGGGAGCGTTGTCCTAATCCAAGATATTCTGATTATGTCATTAATCAAGCTACTTCCCATCCCTTGCCTCCTGCTTTAGAACCTTCTATCGCCGCCCAGGCTCTTAAAGACGCTTGGTGGAGGAAAGCAATGGATGAGGAGTTCGAAGCGCTGCAACGTAACAACACGTGGCAACTGGTTCCCTGTGGCACGGCCGTTCCGATTGGCTGCAAATGGGTTTTCCGTGTTAAGCGCAAATCGGATGGGTCGGTTGATCGTTTTAAAGCACGGCTTGTCGCTAAGGGGTTCTTGCAGACTACTGGACGGGATTATTTTGAGACATATAGTCCGGTTATGAAACCGGTCACGATCCATATTGTTCTAACCATTGCTTTGAGTAATCGCTGGGGTTTGCGCCAGCTAGATATCAATAATGCGTTCCTTAATGGAACATTGCACGAGGAGGTGTTTATGGAGCAGCCTCCCGGGTTTGTTGATCCGTCATTTCCATCTCATGTATGCAAACTGACCAAAGCCTTATATGGTCTTAAACAGGCTCCCAGGGCTTGGTACTTAGAACTTTCCCAATTCTTGTTGCGTTGTGGGTTTTTGAAGTCACAGGCAGATGCGTCTTTGTTTGTTTATTCTGCTAATGATATTATTGTTTATTTTTTGGTGTATGTCGATGATATTATCCTAACAGGAAACAATGTTGCGTGGCTTGACAAGTTTGTTGGCACTCTGTCAGCTCAGTTTGCTCTTAAGGACCTGGGTCCCTTGCATCATTTCTTGGGTATTGAAGTAGTCTCGACTCTTAATGGCATGTTCCTGTCTCATAGTCAATATATCACAGATCTTCTGGTTCGGTTTAAGATGGATGGTGCAAAGTCTGTTTCGATACCATTGGCTACTACGGGCAAGTTGCTACCTGCGCAGTCTGGTAGTGTTGCGGTGGATGTCACTCAATTTCGGCGTCTCCTTAGTGCATTGCAGTACTTGGTCATCACTAGGCCTGATGTATCCTATGCAGTTAACCGTCTCTCGCAGTTCATGCATTCACCGACAGAGCTGCACTGGCAAGCCGCCAAACAGTTGCTACGTTATTAAAAGGAACGGTTTGTCATGGGCTGTTTCTCCGCACTGGGCAACCACTGTCACTGAGTGTTTATACAGATGCTGATTGGGGCGGTTGCACTACCGATGGCCGTTCCACCACCGCATACTTGTTGTATCTTGGTGCTAATCTCGTTTCTTGGAAGTCCACCCGCCAGAAGTCCGTGTCACGCTCGTCGACAGAATATGAATATCGAGCTTTGGCGAATGCTGCTGTAGAGGTCTTGTGGATAAAGAATCTGCTTCACGAGCTGCGGGTGCAACTAGTGAAACCACCAGTTATGTTCTGTGACAACCTTAGTGCGATATATGTGTGCAGAAATCCGGTTTTCCATTCACGTATGAAGCATCTGGCGTTGAACTACTTCTTTGTTCGTGACTTAGTCTCTAATGGTTCACTGGTAGTGCGGCACATTCCTTCGTCGGCTCAGCTAGCTGACTTCCTCACAAAGCCGTTGGGCCGCTCTTTGTTTCTTCTATTCCGTTCCAAGATTGGAGTCTCCGACGGATCCTCAATCTTGCGGGGGCGTGTTAAGGATATGTGTGGCTGACATTTTGTCTCTTTATATTTGTGGTAGTTATGTTCCTTTAGAATAGGTGTGTTGAACAAGTTGTTACAACCTCCTACTATTCTCCCTCTCTTGTACACTATTTATAGCTCATTATTTTACATCAATGAAGTACAGTTTATAATCTTTACAAACAATTCAACAAAGATGTTTCGGTGACCCAAAAATGCAAGAAACTAATAGAGCAAAGCGCTGTCATTTTCAATGGGCGGGAAAACAATTTTTTTTTTTTTTACCAAAATGGTATTGCTTTATTATAGAGAAAGAAAAGATTAAGTAATTAGCAACTGTGTTTAGTGATGTTAGCTTTGTGTTTCTTAAATGATTCGTAATATTACTAAGGAAGTCTTATTGAATGCTACTGACTCTATTACATTTTCTTATGACTCAACATACTTTTTCGACCTAATGAAATACACAGAGTCAACTCCACTAAGACTCGATTTCATGACCTCCCACATGAGAGACGTTCCTACATGCTATCTGAGCACAAGGTGCTTGGTAGAACTTGTATTAATATAGTTGATCTCGATTTCTTTAAAAAAATTATATATTTATTTTTATATAAATAATTAATATTTTATATAATAAATAATAATTATTACCCATTTTTACCCTATCAATCATTCGGTCCCGACGGCCCGCGCCCACTGTCTCTCTCTCTCTCTCCCTCTTACAGTGGTGAAGCGAAGCGTGAAGACTACGAGAAAAGCTGACGCCGAGACTTCCATATAGATTTCAAACCTCACAGCTTTCTCTCTTTCACGAGCGTAGTATAGGCTTTCAGAAGCAGCAGACATGGCGGACAGGAGTGGATATGAAATCGAAAGAGGTGGAGACGTAGAATTACCGGTATTCCCTCACACCATTCCTTCTGGGGAGCAAACCGTCTGGGCCGACGTTTCACCTCTTCTCCAGCTTGCTTGTAAAGGTCTATCTCTCTCTATACACACACGTATCTACGTTTTTTTTTTTTTTTTTTTTTTTTTTTTTTGTTTTTGTTTTTGTTTTGTTTTTTTTTTTGTTTTTGTTTTTGTTTTTTTTGGTTTGGTTTGGTTTTGTTTTGTTTTTGGTTTTAAATGCTAGTAAGACTGAAAAGTTGAGAACAGCCCATACGCAATGTGGTAAACAGGAATAGGTTTTTAGTCTGGGAAATCAAAGACAGAAAATTTGTGTCTTGAAATGTCACAGGCTCTACTGAGTGATTGATTAGGGTTATGGAATTAATGTGTTCTCTCTTTACTTGGATTATTTTTGTGAATTCATTGTCAGGGCCTAAATGACTTGTCATGTGCACATCTACAAGTGACTAAATTATATTTGGAGCATTGTTTCAGCTACACTATATATTTTGGATCAAGTTACATTCCTTATTGAACTGTGCATTTTAAAAAATTGCAAATTGTTTTGTATGCTGTATACCTCAGATATGGATGATCAAAAACTACATACACATAAAAAGGACAGGATTGAATTAGGAAATTAGTTGGTTGATTAATAACTAAAGTGGAACAGTGTTTGCAGAACTAAACAGTATATGATGCTTCAATTGCAAGATTGGTACCTCTGTGATCACAAAGATTTGGAAGGGGAAAACACTAAGCTTTAGTGGTTCAATACTTAGTGGCTCAAAACTTCAGTAGACCAGTAGGAAATGGAGAGAATAAGTTCACTGGAGAGGGTCTGACATGAAATTTGGTTTTCAATTTTTAAATAACCAACTCTTTTTGACTTTTATCCTGCTATAAGATAAGATTTGTATAAATGGGTCAATTTTTCTATTATGACTGCCTACTATTAAGATATTCACCGGAGAGGGTCTGACATGAATTTTGGTTAAATAACAAACTCTTTTTGACTTTTATCCTGCTATATATAAGATTTCTTTACGTGGATCAATTTTTCCATTATGATTGCCTACTATTAAGACACAATTTGTAGTTCAAAACTTAAGTAAGAATGTAAGTCCAGTTGGAAATAGAGAAAATAAGCTTGCTGGAAAAGGTCCAACATGAAATTTTGTTTTCAATATTGAATAACCAACTCACTGTGACTTTTGTCCTGCTATAAGATTTATCTACATGGATCCATTTTTTCCATTGTTCTTGGCAACTGTTAAGATACAAGTTATCTTATCTTTTTCAATATCTACTCTAATTTTATACCTTTCTTTCTCTACCTTAATGACATATCCAAATTACACTTATTTAGGGGTTTCAAAAAATTGTATTTTCAATTTTCATAGCGTGAATGCGTGATACATTTTTTTATATCACTTACACTTTGTAGATGTGGTCACAGATCTTGGGGATGGAGAACTCGTACATGGAGAAAATTTTAATCTTTTTGCTGCCATGTCAGCATTAGAGGTAATTTCGCATTCTTATGTTGGTGCTTTTCTTATTTGGTAAATAATTTGATCTTAGAGTCACTATTAACTTATGGGTCTTTCTGTTTATGTTTTCTTAAATGTCTTGTGGATCATAATCAGATAATGGATCCAAAGATGGATTCTGGTATGGTTCGTTCATATTACTCTGTTGATGAAGCAATTGAGTGTGGTGCTGCTCCTCTTCCTCTGAGTGTTGACAAAACCATTGATGTTCAATGCACTATTGACATTATGGATCATCTTCTTGCTTGTGAGGTACATCTTAGTGTCTTAAATTGATGAATTAGTTCATTGTAGATTGTAGAAAAGTTTCCTTTTGGATAAAACTGTATTATCTTGTTGCAGGCAACATGGCATAAAGGTCACGCACTAGCACAAACTGTCTTTTCTTGCATCTATCTTCTAAGGCCTGATAGAACATCATCATTCCCAGTATTACATTCTTATTGCCAAGTCATGCGTGCTACTTGCAGTGCAGTTGTTTTGACAGTCTCAGAGGCACGCACAAATGAAGTAAAGTACTCCAGCAACCTTGACTATTTTGTGTATATATTTGGTAGATAGATTAATAAAATAAACTGTTACACATAAGGGCTTGTGGAACGACAAAGTGGTTAGGCTGTTGTGTTCCGGTTATGGTTCTCATTTTACTCTTGTGTCATAGTGCACTCTACTGAGTGTCTGAGAGATCATCCTTTTGAAAGAAACTCATGCTTCACCATATTTACATCTCTTTAAAGTTGTCTATAGGATTTTCATTCATGTTGCATTTGAAGAAACTGCATTTAGATTGTGAGTGATGCAGTGTTGTTAAGGCATTGCCAGTGGAGATTGGACGCCTCCCACCGGGCTTTTTCAATCCCTTCATTTCAACAAATGGAAAACATTGTTAATCATCAAGGAAATGAACAGTGAAATTGACTACGAGTAGTGAAGATCAAGGGAAATGTGGAGATTTAGAAATTAGTATAATGTGGAGAGAAAAAAGACATCTTGGAGTGAAGAAAATAAAGAATTGGCAAAGACAGAATGAACTATTGTGCTGTAGTAGTTGGCATTCTAGTAGAAATTTGGGATTATGCAAAGGAAAATGAGAAGAAAAAAGTTATAGAAATACCAATATAATTGTATTATTTCTGGTGAGATTGGTTATCTTTAAAGATAATTGATATATCTCTGAACTCTCCAACTGGAAAAATCTATAACAGACTTTTCATGGAACCCCTTTTCTCTGATTTGCAATGAAATTGGAGATCTAGGTCTTAATAGCATTCTATCCTTGGTTGTGTTTTATACTTTTATTCATAATATAATGGAGAATGTGTTGCCCTTGCTGAACCATAATTATCATAGAACTTCATTTGGAGTTCACTTTGTTAGTTTTAGATCTTAACTTTAGTCAGGTCTAGGCTGAACTCTACAAGAGATGTGCATTTTAAGCAATAGAGGATGCATGTTTAATTTCTGCATGAATAATGGTTTCACACTTTCACTAGCATTTGATTCTTGATTTTTTTTTTTTTTTTTTTTTTTTTTTTTTTTGGCAGGAAGAAGATCTATTCACTATGACGCATGGCTTGCCATTAAAAGTGGACGGTGATGACAAATGCCTAACAATGCTGCATTCAGTAGAGGAAATGGTTTCTCGCCAATTACGGGCTTGCAAAGCTCCATCAGTTAAGAAGAGGGTTTTAGAAGGTAGTCATTAAATCATTTATCCTGATGAGATTTAACTTAAACATTATTTAGGCTATAAGGCCTACACATGTCTTCGTCTGGTAATCTTAGATTGTTGCTTGTAGATGTTTAATGGTTAGGAGAAATTATGATTGGCATTTATGATTTGGGAGACAACTAATTTGCTTTCATATATGTTTTCTTTCATACTATTAGTTGAGTGCCCCCTTTTCTCTCTTCTTGCTCGGGCAATCTGATAGTGAAATGTTTAGTGGAATACTAAAATGTTGTAATTTCTAGATTTGATGCATGAAAAATCTTCTACTCCGTATTATTTATGCTACAATGCTTTAATGGCTTATTTGTGTTGATATAAATATATCGTATTGCTATTGTGAGCCCTAATGTAGTGTCATGTAGATGTCTAGATATTGCACATGATGGAATTTCTTGTAATTGATGCTGTATTGGTGCTACTCTGTATTTATCTGGAATATAAGGGTAAATTTTAGGCTTATTTGTAATTTGTTAAAAAAAAAAACCAAATGTTTGAGTGTTGTGACAATTATAGCCAAAGTTTCAAAGATGGTAATTTAGTACTAAAATTGAATTGAATTGAATACTTTGGCAGAATTCTAGGCAATTTTGTAACCCAATTAGGAAAAAAATCAATATGATATGAATTAACTTACATGCTTGCCATGCATAAAAGAAAATGGTTGATATTCTCATGTCAATGATAACATTGAAATACTTCATACTTACTACATTAAAATTACTATCGTATCCTATACAACAAGCATAAATGATCATTATAGATGAAATTGATTCTTTTATGCAGTGTTGTAAAACTTTGCCTAGGCGGCCGCCTAGTTAGGCACTCTAGGCCGACTCAAATATGGACTGACTTGACAATTTACTCTCCTGTCCGACTAGTTGGCACTTGGCAAGTCAGCCAATTAGTCAAATAAAAGCCTATTCAGGCTTGTTTGTTTGTTTGTTTTTTTTTTTTTTTAAGGGTTGTTTTGCTCAAAATGACATAGTTTTGAGCGAAACAGCCCTAAACGAGGAAGTAGCAAAAATATGAAAGAGAAGTGTAGTAGACAGCCATGAATCGTACAAGAAAAAGTGAAAAACCCTTCATGCTCGCAACAATAGTTGCAGTTCCGCTGAGTTGCCGACCGCCACAAGCTCACGACCCATTGCCCACTCCATTCGCAACTGCCTTCTGCCATTGCCTGGGAGATCAGACTTGTCTTTTGCCTTTGCTGCTCACCATCATCTGACTGAGGCAGTGAGGCTTTCCCTTTTGGATTTTCCTCTTCAACTTCAACGAACTGAGAGTCTAAGACCTGCATTGGGTTTTGTGCATTTTTTGCTTTGGACAATTGACTTTTGGGTTGCTTCTCTGATTGGGCATTTTAAAGACCTCTGGTTGCTTCTTTGAATGGGGATTTTAAAATACAAGCCAAAAATATAATAAATATTTATATTATCTAGGTACCAAGGTGACCATCCGGCGCTGGATGGGTGCCTAGCACCTTCTGCGACATTGCTTTTACGAAATTATATTTAATGACAAAGTAAAGGAGTTTTTAGTGAATTAGAATAATTATTTTTAGAGTTAATTCCATTTTTGGTCCTAGACTTATTGGGGTGTCGACAGTTTTCATCCTCCATAATAAAAATTGTCAATTTGTAGCCACACTTATTGGTCCTTGGACAATTTTAGTCCTCCGTCAATGAAGCCGTCTGTTGACCGTCTAAATGAGGGGTATTTCTGTCAATTCAACTTATTCTTTTAATCATATGCCTAAAAGACGTTGTTTTGTTGGTCGCTCACTGATGAAGAGGTTGAGAAGCGAGAGTGGAATCGATCACTGATGAAGAGGTTGAGAAGCGAGAGTGGAATCGAAGCAAAGGCAAAGACGACGACGCAACCATCTGTTCCTAGTCGTTCGATGGGCTGTTCAAATGAAATCGTCGGGACGCTCGTCCAAAAGGGTTTAGCGATGACCTCGAAGATCTCAGTGGCGATGAAGGCGGTAATCGATGATGACCTCGAAGATCTCAGCAGTTCGTAGACCCCAACAACCCAGATTGGATTGCGATCAGCCATATGTTTGTGATCGGTCAAAGAATCGTCCGATCGTGCGAATTGCAGTGCCTCTGGAATTTCTTAGGGCGGAGCTACAATCGGTGCTACGTCTAGAAGGGGAATTGCAGGTTGGATCTCTGAATCATAGAAGTGTTCTCTTGCGATTCTCTCTAGATTCTAGGCCTACTCTAGAAGGGGAATTGCAGGTTGGAGGGTTCGGCTGCAAAGTCAAGCAATGGTGGATGGAAAGCAATTTTTGGTTTGCGAAGTGGACACCAGGGGGGGGGGGGGGGGGAGGCAACAGAGATTTGCGAAGTGCCCACGCCTTGCGCCTCTGTGCAGATATCTAAAAGAGAGGAAAGCGTTGCCGCCACCACCACATCTCCGTTGAGAGGAAATGAAGGGAAAACAGATTAATCAAAGAAATCCTAAGCAGATTAGCTCAACAAGTTGTCAAGTATTGTACTATTGTAAGTAGCTGTGAATCGATTGGGAATTTTAGAAGATTATATCCTCAAATTGTAAGGTATGAATTGATGAATTCTATCTCAAAATAAAGTCTGAAGAAGAAGACTGGTTGAAAGGACTAACAGGATGGCTTCGAAGCCGGCTAGGGGCTTGTGGAGGTGGAGGACAACGAGGTGGAGATCGGGCTCGGAGGAGTGGAAGGTGTCGTAGAGCCAGCGGCAGAGGTTGTTGTCGCCGGTGTTGGAGTCGGCTGGCGGAGGAAGTCGGAGATTTGGGTTGCGATCTCGGAGTCATGGAGGAGGGAGAATGCCGGCGTCTCGGAGGAGAGTGACGGCGCGGCGTAGGAGGCGATGGAGGCGAGGGCTTTGATGGCGGTGGGCTGCGATCTCGGAGTCTGCTGTAGTTTATTGTTTTTTCCGCTAAGCTAAAGGGATTCAGTTTATTAAGCAACACTGGTTTAGGCCATCTGGTTCTTGTTCTTGATTCTTGAAAAAATAGAGTGGTGTAGTTTATTGTTTCGCTTGAACACCAATTGATTCAGCAGATTGATCTTCTTATGAAAATGAAGGGTAAAACGAGCATTGACTAATACGATTAGAAGAAGAACACATAAAAAGACAGCTTTGCCCTTCTATTTCACGGTCAACAGACGGCTTCATTGACGGAGGATTAAAATTGTCCAACGACCAATAAGTGTGGCTACAAATTGGCAATTTTTATTATGGAGGATGAAAACTGTCGACACCCCAATAAGTCTAGGACCAAAAATGGAATTAACTCTTATTTTTATAAAACACTAAACCAACTCAAGTTGGATTTGATCTTATTAGATATATATAGTTGAAATTTTTTCTAAAATTGCAACAGTGCTTCATGTTTTGGTATTAAATTACAAACTTTAGAAGGTTTGGCCATAACTATCACAACCTGCAAGGCTGCAAAGTTTGGGTATTTTTCTCACCAATAATCCTAAATTTTATGGGTACATTTCTTTGGCCATGGGCACAACACAGGAAAATGTACCATGAATGGTACCCTATACCATATTTCCTACTGTGTTTTGACTCAAATTAAGACTTCTAATTTCCCTCTGCAGTTGTTTCCTAGCAGTTACTGCACATTATTTTAGTTGATTTTTTTATTTTTGAACTGCTGAAGGATTGTGAGTCGGTTCTTCCATTGTAGTAGACATCTTTTACCAATTTTATTCTACTCTCTTTTATTATCTCTTTCAGTGCAATTATATGCCACTTTCTGTTTGTGTATTAGTGCTTAATGTTCTTCCTTGCAGCTTTACACTGCTAGTTTCTGCTTGTACAGCAGGTTACTTTAAATGGTTCTTTTGTCAAATTGTTTCTTTTGGTTGGCATCTGTTGCATTCGGCAGAAGAGTTATTCATGCAAGAGCAAACCAACACAGGGGAAGCCATGACATGGGAGAAAGCTCTGATGAAGGAAGTCATAATTTAATTACAATTATGGAGTTTGGCTAGATTACAAATTGTTAGATAGTTAAATTAGTTTACTAGTCTTTCAATTACATTAGGATCATTGTACTGTCCTATATATGGAGCAATTCATTACATGAAATAGGAGGCAGAAATTTAATCCCAATCTAAGGGACAAGGGAGTTTTGGGTCTCAACTCTCAAGCAAACCCAGCTTTATTTTTCCCTTCTGTCATTCATTCATTCTGGTGCCTGTGACGAGAGTCCTTATCATTTGGTTCTGTTGTTGGCATCATGGGCAATCAAACTTCCAATAATGCAATATCCAAAGACGAGTTCAACGAACTCTCCAAGTTCATAAACGAATTGAAACACCTACTTACAGCTTTCCTTCAAGTCATAAACACCACCCCAAATCCAACACCGCCTTCATCTTCTGTCATCCATCTAACCACATCACTCATAGTCAATGAGTCCATTCCTTGGTCCCAATACACACAGATGGAGTTCCCTTCCTTCTTGGTTCAGAGGTTACCATTGCAAACACCTCTTTTGTGTCTTGGGTCTCAATGAGGAGGAAGGTATTTTTGAGCCTAAAGTTGAGGAACCTAATGTGGCAGAAATTTTCCTGCATGCCATTACTGGTTTTGATACTGACAAAATGATGAAAATCCAGGTCACAATTGCGGGGCGGCCCCTCCTAGCGTTGATTGATTCCGGAAGTACTCATAACTTAATTGATGCAGCAACAACACGTGAACTAGAGTTGCCAACCTGCCCATAATCAGGGGTGAAGATGGCTGTTGCCAAATGGCAACCACTTGCCAAGTTCAGGATCCTGTGAACAAGTTTTGACCCAACATGGAGCTGATTCTTTCCTTGTTAATCTATTTTTGATTCCACTTGTTGGGTTTGATATAGTTCTTGGTGTTCTTAGCACTTTGGGACCAATTTGGTAGGATTTCCATGCTTTAACGGTGAAGTTTTTCCTGCATGGGAAGGAAGCATTATGGTCAGGAGAAGAACAGGATAAAGTTGCAGCAGTCCACTCCATTCAAAAAGCTTCCAACCAAGGTGTTTTTAGATGGTCTCTTGCTAAACTTTCAGGTAGTGATTTCATGGGTAGAGTCACAAGGGTCCTCCTAATGGGTAGTTTCCCCACTGCCACCAACAGCAGTACTTTGTACAAGACTAAATAGGGACACTCCAGAAGTCTTGGTTTAGTGGGGTGGATTAATAGAAAAAAGATGCATCATGGGAAGCATTGTGATAATTTCAAGACAAGTTTACAAATTTCAAGCTTGAGGATAAGCTTGATACTCCGGAGGGGAGTACTGATGTATTTGGGGGCAGAGTTATTCACGCCAGAGCAGACCACAAAAGGGAAGCCTTAACATGGGAGAAAGCTATGATGAAGTCATAATTTAACTACAATTACAGAGTTTGGGTAGATTACAAATCGTTACATAGTACTTAGTATACTAGTCTTTCAATTACGTTAGAATCGTTGTACTGTCCTAAATAAGGGGCAGTTCATTACATCAAATAGGAGGTAGAAATGTAATCCCAATCTAAGGGACACGGGAGTTTTGGTTCTCAAGCAAACCCGACGTTATTTTCCCTTCTGTTCTTTGTTCATTCTTTTCCTCATTCTTGTGCTCGTGACAGAGCCCTTATCAGTATCTAGACTAAAAATCCCTTTTTGGCTATTTCTTTACCCCTCTTTACCAAGTTGATTTGTTTGTTTTTTTTTTTTTTTTTTGCTGCATTTACTTGTTGAACTTTTGGGAAATATTATGTACTCATTATGTGAAATAATAGTATCCCTGCTTCAAATGTGTTGGTTCCGTTAACTTTATGTTATGCTCTGTGCTAATAGTTTCTTGAGGTTATGCCTCTTAAAACTCTGCTCTTTTGAGTGTTTCATAGTCAGCAATCTGTAACCTTCTGATAGAGTCATAGTGCTCATTTTGTGCAGATATAGAGCCATTACAAGCTGTCCTTGATCTGGAAGAAGGATTCTGTAAAGCTTTATTGTGCCGCTTACGCTTTCGTAAGGTCTTATTCTCTGTTTTCTTTTTCTACTTCTTCTTTGTGTTAGATCCCATATATTACCTGAGGCCTTGATTGTCATCCTGTGAATTCACGGAGTACGAAATTAATGAACATGCTTCCTTTTTGTTAGGTTTGGTTTAGTGCTATTATAGAAGATTGATAATGATGACCAGGCTGATACATTCTTCATTGAATTAGAAGCTTTTTCATCTTACTTTCATTGATTTGGTAACACAATCTTTAAACTAGTTGATTTTGAATATGAAATGTTAATGAAATATGAAGGAAAGAAAATCAGCTGTATGGCCAGTTGCTCTAGCTATAATGATATTAACAATGCAAATAACATTGGGAATAATGGAATATACATTTTTGTGAAAAGACCACATTTTTCCTTGGTAACAATTCCTGTATGTGCTCTGTGGTTTCAGCACTTCTACCATGTTTTGACAAATATGAAGAGACCTCAAGGCAGAGGCTTTGAATTGGCAAAGAAACATATTGCTTCTTGCTTACAAGAGATAGATTCCATGCTTAAAATGGAAGGATTCCTGAGTTTGAACAATGCATATGAGATGCCTGAAGATGCAATAGAAGATAAAACAACTGCCTCTGGCTGTGCACCTATTGGATTTGATTCTACTTTAAACAGTAGATTATCAGCTCCAGCTCCACCTCGTGCAATTAAGATTCTCAGCTGGAAAAAGGTGAATGTAAACAAATTCAAAAATCTTTTTGGTTGATTTATTTAACTTATCCCTTTGAAAGATGTTTTTCCTTCCATTAGGCAATTGATTACTTCAGAAAGCTTCTTAATGAGCTAAATGCTATATGCTCCCACAATTTGGATCCAGTGTTTGAAGGTGTTTTGCACTTCATAGTCGAGTTTCAAAAGTTGCAACCTGAACTAGTTGCTAGAGCTCATCTCCAGGTCAGTTTCATGACTTCATCATTCCCTGAGGAACATTGTTGTTTGTTTGAATTTTTTATTTTTTTTCATTCAAGAATATTTATAACTTTTATGACATATTTCATCTGAAGGCTGTCTTCTTTTGCTATCTTTGTCTACATTATTTGTTGGTTTTTTCTTTCTTATCAAGACAGTTTTAGCATGTTACTCACACCTTGTACTTTGAAGGAAATAAACAATCTTGTTGCAGAAAATATCTTTCAGTTCATTGCAAAATGTTCCATTTGAGTTTTAGAGTTTAGCTGGGGCATCATTTATTGGTTTAGCCTGGGTGTGGAGCTGGTAATAGAATTGGGAATGAAGTTAGTTGAGGTCTATAAAGTTGTGATTTAGTTTGTGCAAGTTTGCATCATACTGATGGTGAAGAGATCATGCAGATAATTCTTGTGCTCTTGCATCTCGGTGTGTATGATGTTTGATAAATTTTCAGATTATCTTTTCAGGAAAAACCATCATTAGAGTGTGTTAGTAAGTGAAGTTGGGCAAGTTTTTATTGGTCAAGAAACCATTCAAGTGCCAAGTTTACTTTTATGTTTTTCTATATTTTGGGTTTTTACTAATTCCGTACTCAAGGTTTTCTGGATTTGTTATGAGCTGTGCTTTTTTCTTTTCTTAATTTTAAATGCTATAAACTCTTCTATTGACACTTCCATGGTGGAGAACTGGAGATATCTAAAATCCTATTTAAGGTTTACATAATTATGTATCAAAGTAGTTTCTTGAAGATATGTGCATCTTTTGAACATGATTGAGTGCCCATGAGTGTGTCAGAATGTGTGTGTGTTACTAGTCTGAGTGTTTAATTTTTGAGAAAATATTTGACACTGTTGATGAACAGATGCTATATCCAATGATGCACCAGAACTTCACTATTGATTGAGTCCCTTTTTGCAAAAAGTAATACTCCGTAATCTTTAATATTAATTACATTTAATTATTTAAAATAAATCTTATTTAATTTAGAAAACTCCTAACCTAATTAATCTGCATAGACTAAAGCAGAATATCTAATTTATTCAATCTTCACCATGACTCTGTCTTTTGTTGTTGCAACTTGCTTTAAAGCTTTAAATTAAGCAAAATGCCAGAAGTCATCTCCTATTCAAGCTTTAAAGCTTTATGATCTGGAATTTTTATCTAATGTCACAATCTATTATCTTCATACATGTAGCTATTTACTAGCCATTACTGTAGCCTTGCTTTAGTGTTACATGTTCCAGAAAGTAAATATATTTGGATTCTCTCATTCTCATGCTACAATGTAAATAACAGCATTTGCTAATTCAAGATGGGAAACTCTATGGACGTGATCCTCTCTTTGCTGTGATCTGTAAAGCAGCTTTATTACCTCCAGCTGCTAAGGACCATGATATCCAAAAGAATGAAACTTTCTCCCAACTTGGGCAGGTAAATATGTGATTCTTGAGAGTTGAGACACTCCTAAAACTTCCTTTTAGATTCTATCTTTTAATAATTGACCTGTCTTGCAGTTATTGATAACTTTGTTAAGGGTTCTTTGTACAAATCTTGCATGGCAAAGACGTAAACTTGGGAAAATTTTACAAGATTGGCGTATCATATATGTACAGGTTGAACAATTTTGTCCTTGAAATATACTAGTGTCTTGCCACTTGTTGATTCTCTGCTCCTTTTCTTTTTACATTTTCATTATATCCATAATACTTCTGCATTTTTTGTTTCATCAAGTAATTTTCCCTTTTCAATAGCATTCTTTGATTACATTGGATATCATCTTTTTGCTAAGATTACGATGACTAAGATATTAATAACATCTTAACCAAATGGAATTGTCTGTTGTTAAAACTTAAAAGTATGTAAATAATATGAAATAAGTATTTGTCAATTTGTTGCATTGAGGAGTAGATGAAAAATGGAGGGTAATACATACTCTTTTTCCTCCTGGGAAAATACAGTGTGCATCCTTTTCAGTGTGAGTATTTGTTCTTTAAGAGCTTAAAGAAATTGTATTTGGTGGAAACATTTCTCAGAATCCTGTAGGAAAAGTACATCTTAACTTGTGCACTTGGTTTCTTGAAAAGTTCATCGTTCAGAGGCTAAGGGCTATTTAGTTCCAAAAACTGTTTTACATTTCCAATTTTTTGAAAAATTTCTAGTTATCATTTCTCATCTGCTATCTTCTTTTAAAATGCTTTGAAAAATTTCTAGTTTTCAATTGCTTTCTTCTTTTAAAATGCCACATGTATGGTAAATAACAATGTTATGGTGGCCATGGGAGTAGGCAGGTTGTGATAGGGGTGAAGATAGACAAGTAGTAGTGCCGGTATGTAGGCAAAGATGGTAATGGAGGTAATGGTGGTGGTTGGACAGTAGGTAGGTGGTGATGGGGTGTAGGTTGGTGGCACGAGGGTAGGTAACTAGTGGTGGGTAGGTATGTAGTGGAGGGGTAAGTATGTAGTGGAGGGGTAAGTAGGTCAGTGGGTGGGTGGGAATTTGGGAAGGTTGAAAGCTCATAGGTAAGGGTGATGGTGATTATAAGTGATGTATGTTTTTGTATTTAAAAAGTATTTAAACAATTGTTTTTCAATTTTTTTTGTTAAGATAGAGAAGAGTGTGTTTTCCATTCTCTTTGTTAATTTGGAAAATAGTTGATTTTGAACAGAAAAATTGTTTTTCATTTTTCTAGAAAATTAAAGAATTCTATAATTACTAAATAGGCCCCAACATTTCCACAAGTTTTATTGACATACAAGAAATATGTGAGCTTCGTACTTTAAGTGGTCCTTTGAGAGAGTGCCCAAGTTTCTTTTAGGGGTAGAACAAAGGTGGGGTTGGGAATGGTCCTTGACCCATGTTCAAAAGTTCAGAGAAGTACCTCAATGTATTCTGGAAGCTCAATGTGTATCCCTCGAAGTGAATACACCACCTTATAAATACATGCTAGAGGACTTATAGTAAGGAAACAAGTTTCCATATACCTACCCACTCAAATCCCTAATCTCCAGGCTTCCTAATATGTAAAGGTTCCATATTACTTGTATATTCCATAACACCCCCCTTAAGTTGGAGCATAGATATTAATCATGCCCAACTCGTTACACAAATAACTAACTCAGGTCCTAGTTAGGGCCTTTGTGAATAGGTCCCCGAGTTGTTCTTCGGTCTTCACAAATCCGGTGGAGATTAACCCTTGTATCTTTTCACGAGTGAAGTGGTAGTCGATCTCTATGTGCTTGGTTCGTTCATGAAACACCGGGTTTGATGCAATATGAAGAGCAACTTGATGATCACACCGTAGTTTTGAAGGAATCGGAGCTTTGAAACTAGACTCATTCAAGAGGTTGTTTATCCACATCACTTCACACGTTGATTGTGCTACGCTCTATATTTAGACTTTGCACTCGAACAAGAAACCACATTTTGCTTTTTACTCTTCCACGAAATCAGATTACCTCTAAAGAAAACACAATATCCGATTGTTGATCTACGATCCTCTTTGGATCTTGCCCAATCAGCATCAGTGAAACACTCAATCTTAGTGTGACCATGATTCTTATACAGAATTCCATGTCCTAGGGCTCCATTCAAGTATATGTACATATATGTATATACCCAAATTTTTTATATTTACAAATTTACCTAAATATATATACTAAATCTCTAATTTCCTAACCCAAATTTTCACAATTGTTCTTTGTTCCCAATTTTTCTTTGCGAGTCTGTGACGTTGATGTTGGACGGCAAACACGGATGAAGATGTCGCTTCGGTTTGGACTTATTTTAGTTTAAGAAATTTGAAATATGCATTGTGGACTTCTTGTTTAGGTTTTTCAAATTTAAATTATTAGTGAAAATAAATAAATAGTTATATGTGTTAGAGAACTAGGGAATGTTTGAGTCTTCAAACCGAACCGAACAAAACCAAATCCGATCCGAAACTGTTATTTCAAACCGAATCGAAACCAAACCGAAATAAAATTTGAAACCGAATGGTTTCATTTTTTAAAAATTGAAAAAATTGAAACCAAATTGAACCCGAAAAAAACTGAATCGAAAATCGAAATGCCCACCCCTATATGTAGACCACTGACTAGATGATGCTTGTTTTGGACCACTTGTAAACCATGGAGTGATCCGATTTGCCTTTCACCATCCCAAAGCTTGCAACAACTTGACTAAATTTCCCAAACCATGCATGTGGATTATGTTTTAGCCCATATAAGGACCGACGAAGTCGGCATACTTTCCCAGACTCCCCTTGAGCAACAAACCCAAGAGGTTGCTCCATGTACACCTCTTCATGAATATCCCCATGCAAAAAAGGATTCTTGATATCAAGTTGATGTAGAGGCCAATCATGATTGGCGGCCATTGAAATGAGTAACCTGATAGAAGTAAGCTTAGCCACAAGAGAAAAAGTGTCTGAATAATCGACTCCATAAGTTTGGGCATCTCTTAGCCGCAAGACTGGCTTTTAGTCGAGCAAGACCCATCAGAATTAACCTTGACGGTAAACACCCATTTACAACCAATAGGCCTTTTACTTGCAGGCATGGTCGTCGGATGCCGGCAATCCTCCCTAGGTGGGCGGTGACGGTAGCAGAGTGAAAAAAGAAATCCTTCCTTTATCGTAAAGGCTCTGATACCATGTTCGAAAGTTCAGAGAAGTACCTCAATGTATTCTGGAAATCTTGAATATTAGGAAATCATTGTTGAATATTAGGAAACTCCTAGTAGGAGTGGGCTTAGTTTCCTATTCCTATTAGGCTTGATTTAGTCCCCATGTTTCTATAAATATAGGATCCTTATATAGATAGAAGTATAGAGTATACAGAAAGACAATCTATTGTTATCTTTTCTTTCATTATAAATATTTATAATACATTCTTTTTGTTCTCTTTTTCTTTGCTTTCTCACATATTTTGCTTTCGCCTAACTGGCAAGTGGTTGTTATTCTCCACCCGCCAAACCTTTCAATCCCTCAATTTCAACATGGTATCAGAGCCTATTTTCCTAGGCTATTTTTCTTCCAATTTTTCCAGCAACACCAATTTTTCGGCATAAACATGAACCTGCGATTGTCTCTTGGATTACGACGTGTCTATGATGGTTTAGTTCAAGATCTACCACCACACTCACACTCGAAATCACGTCACGACCTTGCCTAAGAAATGCCAGTGTCATCTGTCGCAGCATGCTCCCACGCCCACACGTGGCATCACAATTGCCTGATCTCCGTTTGGATTTTCTCAAATCTCTTCTTCTTCGGTGATTTTGTAATCTCACCTCCTACACTGTTGGATTCCTATCCTCTTTGCGACCTTATCTGGAAAATTTCATCGTCATCCTGCATTGTCTCCGGCGTCATGCGCCGGCGCGTGAGTTCTCCTATGATGTATTTTTCCGGTGAAAATTTTGTAGATTGTTTTTTTTTCCCTTCTTTGGACCTTTTCTGGTGAAATTTGAAGGTTTTTTGGGTTTGGTGCCAAACTTCTTTCCAGTGTGCTTTGGCATAACCGTGTTTGGTCAAGGAGCATATTTAAATTTTAAATCTAGATAATTTGACAAAGGAACTGGCTGTTTATTCTCAAGCTTTAAACTGGAATGCTTGATTAGGTTTTGAAGTACAATCTATATTTATTAACGCCAAACACTTGTACATTGCCTTCTGTGTTTATTTATTGCCTTAAAAGAAAGATGGTTTAGAAACAAGTCAGCTAGAGACCAAAAGAAAGCGATTGTACAAAGAAAAGATTTGCATAGGAAAAGTCTTTTTAAATTCCACATCCTAACATCTCATATAGTCATATATATTTCTGGGTTTTTATTTGTAGATGCACCTATTGAAATTGAAGTTATTTAGTTTTGATGCCTTTGTATCTGAACTTGATATAGTCCATTTGTGAGACCTTGTCCAATTTATTGATTTAATTTGTCGAACAGCTAGAACTGGCTTTCAGAAAGGAGTTTGGAGAAACTTCTAGTAATTTATCAGATGAGGTAAATATCCTACCAATTTAATAAATTAGTTTTCAAGTCTTTGAATTATCTTGATTATTCTTTTATATTACTCTATAAATTGGAAATCTCTACGTAACATAATAAAGAAAATTTCTGAAAATGCAAAAGAAAAAAGACGCCAGTTCATCTTTGTATTCTTGTGCATCTTGCAATTCTTTTACCATTTGGTTGTACAAATGTCAAATACCATTATCATAGTGTCTTGTCTTACTCTTATGTCCTTGAATGAAGTCTGTGAATGGATTTTGCATGCACTTAGGATATTTTACATGGTTGCTGTGTAAATTTAACCAGAAATCTCAGTTATCTTAAAAGTTAAATCCTGTACGCTTGAAATGGGAATGAGAAGGAGGTTCGGAGAAAAATGATTTGTGCTTTTAATATTTCTACCTCCCCAGTTGTCTACTGTTCCATCTTTTGTGAAAAAATTTATAGATAAGGGGTTACCATTCTCTATCACGTGCGGCATATGAATATGAGTAGAGGACTATTCCACTTGGGCTAGATCTGTTCTGTTTTAGTAATTTCTAGAGGTGTGGCTGTGTTATGGCAGTGTATAGAATTGTGTAGAAAGTATGCGTTTTATTATATTTCCCAGTTTTGTTATGTTTCCCAGACAAAAATGAGGACATAATTGTGTTTTTATGTGTCCCATTATAGTAATGCTTCCCAGCATAAGATGAATATATAATGGCGTTTTTATGCCTCCCATTATAGTAATGTTTCCTACATTTTTATTGTATCCAACATACGTATCCAAAAAACAACCATAATATGTACTTTTGAAAGATTAGATGTGCATCATTGTTTTTTTGGTCTTCTGCAGAATATTTGCATGAAGATATTCAAGTACATTCTTGTGTGGATAGAGGAGCAAACATACTGGATAGCCTCCCGTTTCCTTGTATTGGGTTTTGATCTGGAACTATATTCTACTAGTGAGTATTGTATGGTGTATTGGTACATATATGTGATCCTAACCAAGCTTGCGGAAAAAACACACTTCAGATTGATGGCAAGCAATGAAAATGGTAATGTGCTGTTTCAGCTTTTCTTTCTATTTTACTACTTCCCTTCCCTTTTTTCTTGTGTGTTAAGCATGTGGGTTTGGCAGTCTGAGTTCATATCCTTGAGACACATCCCTTGGTAGGTAATTTGAGAAGAAATGTATATAATCACAGAAGTAAGCATTTGAGTAGGAATTGGAGGAGTTTTTATCATATCCAAAGGCTTCATTTGATGATTTTCACCATTGGTCTATATTGTAGCTAGAAAAGTTTTGTGCTTGAATGTCTACAAATCACAAGTGCATTTTTGGATACATTTTTATTCCCCCTTCAAGGAGGATAAGGGGAAAGGGAGAAACTATGGATTGTCTACAATACATATTTACCTCATGATACACTTAATCTTCAGTATCCAAAGACTAACCAGCAGACTCTAAACTTTATAAAGGCTCTTTTTAACCTCCTATTGATAAGGCATCTAAGGGCTGACACCCGTGTAATATCAATATCCTGTCCTATCTATACTGGTCTAATCTTTTACAAAATCAACCTCAGTTACAGACTCTTTAAGTCATCTAGGGACACCATGTTGACATTAGTGTGGGTATGGGATGTGTGCAGCAATGGACTGAAAGGGACTCTAAATTTGAGAGCTCAAGCCATGGGCATCTTTTGTTGGTCAAAGAATGTAACTTTAAAGTTTGAGATGTGGTGTGGGTAATATTTGATTTTGCTGGGCCTTGACTGGGTCAAATATTATGGACTTTTGGGGTCTTATTATTACATTTCTTTGGGATGTTATCTGGCATTACACGTCTCTTGAAGAGTCATGTCACCTGTTTTCACTTGTACATGCTCTATTTTTAACGAGATGGGATGTGCTTTTAAATACTAATTTGTTCAACAGGAGCTCCATTTTACTTTTCCCATTTCCAAATACCCATAGCCACTCCTCTAGCTGTTTCTCTGTATCTTTCCATTCAGATTTTGGTGCTCAGAGATGTTATTTATTTCTCATTTGATTAAGCTTTTTGATCAGTAAAGCGGAAAGGGAAGAAGAAGAAAGATTTGATGAAGGATGGGGCAAAAGATTACCCGTTTCCACCAGTTGTGTTATTTCTCCAGTGCCAGATATATATAGCTGAAGGTCTTACAATGGTAACAGACATTTGTTTTTCTCCTGTTTTTCCCTGTGGCTGTGAGGGAGAGAGAGAGACGGGTGGGGGTGGGGGATTTGTATTCTCTTAGACTTTTTGAGTAATGTCTTGGTTTTTCTCAGATGCTTGCAGCTTTGAGGAATGAACAGAAGATCTATCAGAATGTGGGACCTTTCAACACTGAGCATGAGGTATGCCATTTGTCATAGGTCATTTTGAACAAACTTTCATGCTAGATTTTGTTTTCCCTTACTGGAACCCCACCTAGATTATATTTTATTTTGTTTTCTTTTTATTTTCTTGCTCCAATCTAATTCATTTGCCAATTCCTCTGTTTGGACTAAAGTCTAAAACCCACCATTTCGCTCTATTCTGCAGTAAGGGAAATGATATCTGTCTGAGGATACCTTCTAGCAAATTGCATGTGGACTTTAACAATTTATGGCTCTAGTTTATAATAGATAGTTACATGTTGTTTACTGGTTAAACATTTTGTGCAGAGATTTATGCAGCACTTTGAGCTCCTACAGAAAGCCTGCCTTCCTAATCATATATCTTATTTTTCCTTCAAGGAAGCAACGGCTCATGCTCGCATATCTGTGAGTGAGACCTTTGGCAATAATATTGGATTTGTTCTTTTTGAGATTTACTTTGTAGCCTTTCCAGCTTACCCTGCTTTTTATTTTATAGACAGTATCCATGTATAACTTCTTCAAGGATGCTCAAAGAATCTCAAAAGAGCTAAGGACCAGTTTTTCTAATGATCCTATCAAAATGGCTGAACTTCGAAGCATAGAACAGGTGGCAGAACACAATGGTGTTGCTCTGAATCTTATCAGCCGGTTAGGTTCCCTTGACTCATCGCTCAAGATTTACTTTGAATTCAGCCACCATCCTTACTTTGCTACTGCTATTGTCAAGAGATCTTGATAAAATTTTTGCCATAGGTTCCTTTTTCTAATCCCCTTGAAAAAAAGGGTATTAGATGGAGATTTTTTTTTTTTTTTTAATTATTTTTTTCCCCATTAGCTGCTGTAACAGTAGGGCCCTCTTTTATTTTACTTTATTTTTAAATTTTTAAATGTTAAATTCCCCCTTTCCCCAATCTGTTTCCTTATTTTTGATCATTAGAGTGATGGATGTGATAATGTTATCTGCAATCAGAGAGAATATCCTCACTGATAATGTGCAACTTAGAATTTGCGGGATAATGTATCATAGATTGAGTTTTTCGTAAAAGAATTAATTAATAGAAGAGTCTTCTCTCTGTCCTTTTACAGATTATTCTTGAAATGCATTATATATATACATTTGGTCAATTTTAATGATTTCATGTTTCTTCCCAGTTTTGCATTAATATCATTTTTTTTTTTTTCCTTTTCTTTTTGAATTTGTGTACGATTTAGCAATGCATTTTGAAATCTTGCAGAAAGCATGATAATGGTGTAGGAATTATGAAGTTGCGTATATATTATGTGCATCCATCCTTGAACATAAACCAAAAAATGTTTTTGAAAAAATCTTTTTATGTTTTATTTTATTTGTCATGCTTAATATTTAATATTTGAGGTTCACTACTTTGTGTTTATGATTTTCAATGTAATTTTTAATTATACCATGCGATGTGCTAATTTTTCGTAAAAAGTATGAGTTAATACTCAAAATGGTTCTTAATTATAGTGATTTTTTGTCAATTTCATCCTAAACAACTTTAGTGACCTAATGTAGTTAAAGACTTTTGCGCTTTTGCTTAATTTAGTCTTTTATTTTTCTATTCCGTCAATTTAGTGTCAAATATACAATTTAGTAACCTCAATATTGACCTTTCTTTATTGTCAATCTTAGCATCGGCCAACTGGGGTGGCATTTCTGTCTGAACCATAGGGTCCTCGTCATCATGGAGTCAGGGGTGCCCCCATATCAAGGTAGAATTTCCATTCCCAATACGCCGTCGCACCCCACTACAAATTAAGCCCTTAGCAGCCATAATACTCCGCCAACAATAGTTAGGAGTATTTCCTAAACATGCTTCAGAAAAATAGGCTTTAGCGTAGTACCTAGCTTTATATACACGAGACACCAATGAGTCAGTGTTAGTAAGTAGTCTCCATGCCTGCTTACCCAATAGTGCCACATTAAATGCTCTCAGGTCTTTAAAGCCCAGGACACCATACTTTTTGGGGATGCATAATTTATCCCATGCCTTCCCGTGGATACCACGGTCAGTCCCTAATCCCCACCAATAACGATTCGTGAGTCGCTCAATAGCAGTGCACACAGATATAGGTAGTAAAAAAACACTCATCGAGAAAGTTGGCATAGCTTGAGCCACACTTTTCAACAAGATTTCTTTACCTACTTGCGATAACTACTTTTTATTCCAAGACCCAATCCTCTGTTTGATTTTATCCTCAATATAGGCAAAGACTGCTTTTTTATTCCTTCCAATAAATGAGGGTAAGCCAAAATACTTTCCAAAATTAGGGGCTTGAGCTACCTCCAGAATTTGTGCCACATCCCCTCGCACCACTTCACCTGTATTTTTGCTATAACATATACTGGATTTATGATAATTAACCACTTGCCCAGATAAGCTCTCATACATTGATAAACAACCCTTTATCTCAATGACCTCCTGTATTGTTGCTTTGAAAAATAACATACTATCATCAGCAAAGAATAAATGAGAGATAGGGGGAGAACCTCTAGCAACTCTGCATCCATGTATTAATCCCCTATTTTGTGCTTGCTGCAGTAACAGGGACAGACCTTCGGTATAGATAATAAAGAGATAGGGAGATAGAGGGTCACCGTGCCTTAAACCACGGGTGTGCATGACTGATTCGCTGCGAGTGCCATTAATCAGAAAAGTATATGATACTGTAGACACACATAGCATAATAAGTTCTATCCACCTGTCATCAAAACCCAGGGCTACAAGCATACCACGTAAGAAAGGCCACTCCACATGGTCATAGGCCTTAGCCATATCCAGTTTGAGGGCACTCCAACCTACAACCCCACACTGTTTCCTATTCAAATAGTGTCCCACCTCAGATGCTGTTAGGATATTATCAGTAATGAGCCTACTAGGTATAAAAGCACTCTGTGAGTCAGATATAATATTTTCCATCAAAGGCTTCATCGTGTGTGAGATCATCTTAGCCATAATCCTATAAATCACATTACTTAGGGAAATAGGTCTAAGATTAGAGACCAATTCTAGGTTATTTTTCTTGGGGATCAGTACCACATCAGTATCATTCAGACCAGTGGGGAAGGTGCGCGAGTTTAGACAATCAACAATAAATTTCGAAACATCCCTGCCTACAATATCCCAAAAATGGTGCTAGAATCCCGGATTCATACCATCGGGGCCAGGTGCTTTATCAGGAAACATTGCAAAAAGGGCATCTTTAACTTCATCTATCTCAAAGGGTCGTAAAAGTGATTCATTTTGTAACACCCCGTGTTACGACCTCTGAATCCAGACTAATATGGAATTAATTCCATTAACATATAATTAAAAAGGATTTAATTGGACTAGAATTCCCATTAATTAATTAGTGTGGTCAGCAATGGATCATGGACCCTTACCCGTAATCAAGTCTTTAATTCTGTTAGGAATAGAGAAAGTGGGCCTTTACTATTCAGATTTTAGTTAGGACTCCTGAATCTATATATAGGGAATTAGAAAGCATCTAGAAACCTTATCACAATTAATTCTACCACGCGAGGCATTCCCCGAGGAAACCTAGCAAAGGAACTCCCCACCGCCGAACCTAGGAAGATCAATTGGAGGAGAATCTTAGAGAAGAACTTTAGTAGCCAAGGATATTGATTAGGGCTAAGAGGTAACCCATGTCTTACAAAACCTATTTTCCTTGCTATATCTTGATTATTGGCTCCTTTGATAATTGTATGTGTGATTCTGTGATTGAGTCTTGATTGAGCCTTGCCTAGGATTTATATTGTGTTTATTTGATAATCTTGGTGATCTTGATGTTGTGAGTGGTTATATATGTAATCTTGTATTTAATTATGTCTAGAGCTTGTCCCTAGGGTTTATATCGTGAATCTGGTTGTTGTGTTGTTCTTGGTATTCTTGGGTGGGTTTATGCATGATCGGGTGTTGAGTCTAGCCTAAGACTTGTCTTTAGGGCTTTGCATATAAATTTATTGATGTTCTTGAGGTTCTAGATGCTCCTGAACTGTTATGTGATTGATGTCGAGTCTTGGCATGTTTAGGAATCGTGTTAAAACGTAATTGGAATGATTCTTGGTTTAATCTTCGTTAATTGAATCCGTGATGTTGTTGTTACATGTTAGAATGTGTTTGGACATGGTTTTGAGTTCCACGAACGAACCCTGAACCGGAAATTCTACCTTCGTACCAGTGTGGGGTAGGTGGTGGGGACTCCGCTGCCCGGCATGCCCAGTTCCAGCGGGCAGTGGCCTGCCCGCCGGGCACCCCTGGAACCGAGGCTGCCCACCGGCAGGTGGTCCACCACCCACCGCCCACCTGCTAGAAATTGTTGGTGTGGCGGGTTGTTTTTTCCGTTTGTTGTTTCCCTGTGTCCCGTTGTACCCCGTTCGACGTGTATGAGTCTCGTATGATGTTTTGAGTACCGTTCTAGGAATTTATGTGTAGTGCGTATCGTTGTTATTATGTCTTGATTGTTATTGTTGATTGAATGTTGATTGTTTGAATGGTGATGAGTGTTGTGGTCATTGCGCAATGATCGATGTGACTGATGATAATGAGATTGTGATTGGTGGAGATGAATTGTTGGCAGAAAGCACAACGAGTGCTCGGTTATCGTGCTAAAGGCACGGACCACCCCTTAGACTTGATGGGTAAAGGCTTGGGTCAGGGTATAAGCGCCGCGTTGTTATGTTAGAGATATATGCGCTGACCCCTTGGTATTGGTGCTAGAGGCACGGACCATGCGAATGACACTTCGGTGCTACCATGTTGGTGGACTTGTTGGTGGTTATGGACTAGTTGCTCCGGAGGAATAAGGGAGGCGATATAAGGGTGGCCTGGAGGTATAGGGTGGAACTGATATAAGGATGGAGAGGAGTAAATGTTGGAACTTGGTATAAGGTTGGAAGATGAATTGTGTGTTCTGATGACTATTTTCTAATTGATGATTATTGAGTCCCATTGCTCGCCTTTAATTGTTAATTAGGCGCTTGCCTGTTTATTATATCTTGCAAACATAGGAAGCATGTTAAGTGGCATTCGTGACGTTGATCCGTTTTTATAATCTAAGTCTCGATCTTGATTTGAAAGCTAGGGTTGCTTAAGACTATATATGTATTCCATTTTTAAAATGATTTCCTATATTTATATTTATTGTACCTAACGCGTAGGAGTGGGTTACTCAGCATTATTCGCTGACGGTTGCTACGATGTGTTTTTCAGGTGATGATCATTAGCTGGGGAGCGCGTTAGATGGACTTGTAGTCTTAGTCTAGTTAGTCTTAGCTATAGTGGTTGGCCTGCGTGCCATGGATTGTAATTGATTGTTGACATGTGGATTTTACTGGTTTGGATAGTCTTAGCCTGTGCATCTAGGTTCTCAAACCTAGGTGTGGCATAACACCCCGACTCATATGGATAGTCTATGCTTGGTTTGGATTATTATTATTAGTCTGCCTTTATTCTACAAGTCTCTTGATGCTTTAAAAATTAGGGGTGTTACACATTTTGTGCCTGGGTGACTCGTGGGGTAACATTATCAAATACAAGCTCACCATTCATAAGATTACTAGAGCAGAAGATTTTCCCAAAATAATCCAGAATAACCCCCTTCATATCTTCCCCTTCCACCCACTCCGCACAATAATTCATTAGTCTAGATAAAGTATTCTTAGTCTTTGGTGAGAGGCATACCTGTGATAGAATTTTGTGTTTGCATCAGCACCCTTAAGCCAGTGCTGCTTGGCCCTTTGCCTCCAATATACATTCTCCTGGGTTTCCATACTGTACAGAACCCCCTCAAGACGTTGGAATTCAGCCAGGGAGGCTGAATCAGTGCGTCCTCTCAGAAGTTGCTGTTCCCTACGGAGTTGCATGATTTTTTCACCAAACTTATGATAGCGGTCACCTCCCTAGTGGGCCAACCGATTCCCACAGTGCTCAATACAATTTCGTGTGCCCTGACTTCTCTCTTCCTCCCAAGATTTTGCCACCACAGCCCTGAATCCTTCATCATATAGCCAAGCCATTTCAAACTGAAATCTCCTCCTTCCCCCACCTCCTCTTATCCCCGGGTCGCGAATTGCTAGGAAGATGGCAGAATGATCAGACGTCCTCGTTACCAAATTAGATACCCTAGCCCCGGTTACAATACCACAGCACTCATTAGTAGCAAGCACTTTATCTAGTCTTTCCTCAATCCAGCCAGTTGTGCCCTTCCCCTTTTCCCAAGTAAACTGATATCCAGTCATAGGTAATTGAGCCAAACCACATTGATCAATAGTCTCCCCGAAACTGCGAAGGAGATTATCTGGATGTGGCTTACCCCCTCTCTTCTCGCGCTAGAATAAGCGATAATTAAAATCACCCACCATGACCCATGGTAGGCCAGATTATGGTGCCAATGACTTTAATAGTTCCCACGATTCCATTCTCCTTGACCGCTCTGGAAACCCATAATAAAAGGTCATCCACCACTTTGAAAAGCCAGCCATACTAACCTCCACATCAATATAATTCCTCGAATAACTAATTAGTCTTGCTGTATTATTTTTCCTCCATAACAATGCTAAACCACCGCTCAACCCAACATGATCAACATAGAAAAGACCATCAAAACCAAGCTTGACACGAATACGTTCAACATGTATTCGCCCCACCTTAGTTTCCATTAGAAAAACAAAATCAGGCTTCTTTTGGGACACAAGGTCCTCAATCTCGCGAACTGTTCGTGGATTTTCCAAGCCACGATAGTTCCAACTTAGAGTACTCATGATGATGGGTGGGTCCGGGAATCAAAACCCGCCAAGGACAAGTTTTTTGGCACTTCGGCCATCAGAATATCACCACTTTTACCATTCTGCATAGCATTGTCATTCGAGCCCTCCCTTCTTCGCTTCGAAGCTGCCACAACCGTATCACTAACCGTAGCCACCATGGTACCAGGAGCCGAAGATTCCGCTGTGACAGCGACCGCCATATTGGCTCGGACCGGATTGCCGTCTTTGTCAAGCAACCACGGTGCCCCTACTTTCTGTGGTCCTTTTTTTAGTCCCGCCCGCATCTCGTCACTAAACGGATATTAGTCAATAGGTATGACCGTATTTCGTGCTCTCAGACAATATTTATGCAAATGTCCCAACATCCCACAGAAAAAGCAGAAATTATGTAGCCTCTCATACCTGAAATTCACCCAGCAAGTCGTTTTGTCCCATTTCAGTAGTTTCATACGTCGCTTCAACGGTTTCAGCACAGGTAACGAAACCCTAATACGGTAAAAAGGCTTCCATGGAGCATTCGAGAATCTATCATCAATCTTAATAAACGTTCCCAGAAAATTTCCAATTTGTTGCAACATCATATCAGAAGTATATCCAAGAGGGATCGAGACCGGTATGGCCCTATCCGTAACTTGCCTGTAGACTAGGGTATGGTTCTCAAACGACCATGGTCCACCCATCAAGAACAAGTTGCATGTCAGTTTCATGATAGAGCACAAAAAGAAATAGACCTGTTTGAATCTCCGTGACCTGCACCCCCATCACCGGCTGCCTTATCGAAGCCATTACCTGACTCGTATACTCCACCTTAATAACCCTAGTCATCAAAAACCTTCCTACAAGCCGCCATGTTGAGCGTCCTACCCCGTGCCGTCGACGTCAATATCCTCGGCCAGTTCAAACACAGTTTCTTCGTCATCAAGAGCCATGTCCACCCACCGCGTACTCAGCCCAGCCACCACGCCATCTGTCGCCGCGGCGTCCATATGTTTGGGAGGAAGAGAAAGGGAAGCCGGACATTACCAGAGAGAATTCACCGAACGATGCTCGAAAACCTCGTCCGTGCAAGGAGGAAGCAAGAACTCTAGAGAAACCCTCACACATTCCGTTAGTATAAACGTTAGTATATATATATATATATATATATATATATATATATATATATATATATATATATATATATATATATATATATATATATATATATATATATATATATATATATATATATATATATATATATATATATATATATATATATATAACATACGATCTTAAAACTGGAAGGAACAACAATGTGCTCTGGAATGCTGAATAATATGCACTTCAAATGCACAACATTGTGTTCTGGAAGGCATAACATTGTGCTTTGCAAGAAATAAAAAAAATGCACCGAAAGACAAAAAAATGTTAACTTATTTACCAAAAGCAATGTGCACTAGAAGGCATATCACTGTGCTTTGAAAGGCATAACAATGTGCTATGCAATTGAAAAAAAAAAACTCTGAGAGACAAAAAAAAATTAACTTACACAAAATTACCATAATGCCACCACATTTTTTTTATTTAAATTATTTCATTCTGACTGTTGATCCGGACTGAATCATGGATGAGATTAAACACTATTTTTCACCTAAGGCTTCTTTCGTATATGATCTGTAATATATATATATATATATATATATATATATATATATATATATATATATATATATATATATGTGTGTGTGTGTGTGTGTGTGTGTGTGTGTGTGTGTGTGTGTGTGTGTGTGTGTGTGTGTGTGTGTGTGTGTGTGTGTGTGTGTGTGTGTGTGTGTTGGTTTTACGACTTAGGGTTGCCGCACGGCGGGCCAACACTACCGTAAAATACTAGGTGTTATAGAGGGAAGATAAATGAAGTTGAGAACGGGACAGAGTAATGAGATCTTATTCCAGAATTTCCCCCTTTACACGATGACCCCGAAGGGGGTATTTATATAAGGAGATAGATCATCTATAAGGTAAGTAGGGCAAAAGATTAACTAAATTTGGTTAAGAATTTATCATAATTAGTGCATTAACTGCTTAAACTGAGAAAAGGAAGCTATTTACTGAATAAGGAAAGGAATCTCCGCAGAATCAGTCCTTAACCGCCTTTGGAGCGCGCACTCGGTCGGGGACGCACCGACTACCTGGCTTGGGAGGCTAAGGCACTCAAGCAAACACTCCGACCGCCGAGCCTGGTCACCCGTCCGAATCTTTCTGAGGGCTTGGTTAGGGACACGCCGACTACTGAGCTTGGTCACCCACCTGAGCCAGCTGAAAACCCCCAACCTGGTGCATACCTGCTTGGTAGCCTGGTCTCCTGAGCCAGCCGAAAAGCCCCAACCAGGTGCATACTTGCTTGGTAGCCTGGTCTCCTGGGTGCTTGCGCCACTGGGGTTCTCTTGAGTTGCTAAGTGTTTTGCCTCAATCAGGTCTGACTACTCTTTATGCTCCTCAGGCTGAGTGCCTGATTTTGGGTATCTATCACCAGTCCCTCACTTTTTTTTTTGGTTTATGATAAGTGTTAAAATGTGCTACTTTTATGGGGTATTTGGGAGTCATATTTTGCTATAATTTGAGTCCTTTGAGCCTATTATATGCTTAGAATAACTTGTTTTGATTAAATTTAGGCACAAGGACTAATTGTGGTTACATTTGTGAAAAATAGCAAAACATTGACATTTTCAAGGCATTTCGGTGACAGTTCAGTCATTTGAGCATATCTGGAGCTAGGGATGTCCAAATGAAGTGATTCAAATGGCATTGGAACGAAAACGCAAAGGGATACAACTTTCATGAAGACCACAAAGACTGATTTGGACATCTAGGCAGTCATTTCCGGCCATGAACGTGTTAGGTTCCCATTCACGCTGGTGTTACGCAAGTGACAGCAGCGTGAATAGGTTCCCGAACCCATTCACGCCGGCGTCACGAACGTGATGACGGCGTGAATCGAAGGCCGAAAGTTTTTTGCCAGATTTCAGCTTTCAAAATGAGAAGCTTGGCGAGATTTTTGGGAAAATTTTTCATTTTTCTTATTTCTTAGCTTAGATTTGGAGAGACCTTTCTCTCTCTAGGGTAGGATTAGCTTAGATGCAACTAGCTATTCTTTGATCTTCAATTTCCAAGTGAGAGAGTGATCTTGCATTGTGGAAATTTGACAACTCTCCTAGATTGTGGATGAACTTCTCTCCATCTTCATGTAATTGAGATCCAATTGTTGAAACTAGTTTGGTAACTATCTCTTCCTTCATCTTTTAATTTCATGTATTAATCTTTCCATTCCATCTAATATAGTTGCTAGACTTGAATCTCTACAATTTTTATTTCAATTCATGAGGTGTAGCTAGACATTCTAGGAATTGGATTGGATTACATTGATTGTATGCATTTGTGTTCTTAAATTGATGAATTTATGAGATGATTGTAATGTATGCTTGTTATCTAGATGTTTTTGTTATGAATGAGTTGTGTATGGTTCGTCTCTTCATTGAAGGATCCTAATGAGGGAGGATTATAGTGGAATTGGCATGAGAATGTGATTCCATGTAGTCTCACTCATTTACAATCTCCGTCCTTTGATCCGAGAGGGCGAGGTTCGGGAGGAAGCGTAGGCTAGGTGTTTGCTAAAATGCCTTAGTCACACTAAGGTGTGTTTTAAGAGTCTAGGTATGTATCGGCCTAGAGTAGGCAAAGCGATCTCCCTTAAGTAGTCTTGCATTGCACCTTCTTGTCTACCTTAGTATACCAATTGCATAAGATTAATGTTTTCTATCCAATTCCCTGTTGTATTTGTATATTTTTGTTGTTGTATTTTTCTTGCTTGCTTCCTTGCGCACATGCTTCTACTCCGGTTCTTGTCCCCTAGTGCCTCTTGTTAAATCACTTCCATGGAAAGCATACACACTTTCCTTACACAAAGTTGTCATCCTTGTGAGATCGACATCCCCAGAATCTTCATTCCCAACCTTCTTTCCATCCACCGCTAAATTACAACTTTCAAAATGGCGCCATTGCCGGGGATGGCAAACGGTTGTTAAGTGAAGTGTTTACTTGCTTTCGTAGGAATTATTTTGACAAGAGTTCTAGGTTTTTCTTTTACTTTTGTTGATTCTTTCTCTTGTCTTGTACATATTTTGATTTGTGTTCTTGTCGTGTACCTTGTTGATTTTGTTGATTCATTTGTTTTTGTTGATTTCTTTCGTTTTGTACACAGTGAATAATTGTTGATTGTTGTGTACATATTTGTGTCTCGTTATTGGTTTGTGTCTTGTTGTTATTTTTCTCGTTTCGTACATATTTTGCATCAAGTGTAGTTGTTCTCTTTTGTTTGTACATTTTGTATCTTGTTGTGTTCTTTTTTTTTTTTTTCTTTTTATCTTGTGAAGTGTATCTTATGTTGGTTTGTTGTTTCCTTTTGTTGCGACGAAGGACATGTCTCACGCCGATCCCCTCTCCCCCTTTCTTTGTCTCCGCCAGAAACGAAGGAGGAGGGGGGCGGGAAAGGGTGGCCGGCGGCCACCCCGGTGTTCTCTTTTTTTTTTTTTTTTTTTTTTTTTTTTTTTTTTTTTTAAATTTAAAAAAAATTAGTTGTTATTTTTATTTTTAAAGTGTATTATTAAAAATAGGGGTGTCAATGCGGGCCGGCCCGTCTCATTAGGCCCGCCCCACCACGGGCTTTTTATTTGGCGGGTTTTTACGGGCCGGCCCACGAAGCCCGCGGGCTTGGAACTATACAGCCCAAGCCCGCCCCATGCGGGCTCGCGGGCTGGCTCGCGGGCCATCACTTAAATTAAAAAAAAAATATTAAACAGTATATAAACATGTTAAAACCGCTTGAATACATAAAACTAAGTTGTCCTCTCTCTACCTAGGGTTTCTTGGTTTTTTCCGGTCGCTTCTTTGACTATTCTCTACGGACGATTTCCGATAAGGGGAACAACTGTGGTTTGATCATTGCATGCGAGATGGCTTCAACGCTGACAGAACCGGAGGTCGCGGGTTTGACGGCCAGGTGGGCCGATATGGTGCTCCAGGAGGAAGCTACGGCGTTTCGGCCGGACGAAGGGGATGTTGTCGAGGAGGGGGGCGGCGAGGTGGAGGAGAGTTGGGGGGTGGTGGGAAGGTTCTTGACACGGAAGCTAGTCAGGTTGGAATTTATGAGTCAGGTCTTGGCATCAGTGTGGCAACCGGTGAGCGGGGTTGAGGCAACGGAGGTTCAGCCTGGTCGGTTCCTGTTTGTTTTTCATCATGTAACGGACATGGAACGAGTTCTGAACGAGGGTCCCTGGTCTTTTGATAATAGCACGCTGGTGTGTAAGCAGGTCCCTAACGGAGTTATGCCGGATGATGTGGTGCTGGATACGGTGGATTTATGGGTTCAGCTGCATGGACTGCCGAACGGATACTCATCTAGTAGGATTTTGGAGCAGATTGGAAATTTCTTGGGTACGTATGTGAAATATGATGATCGTTTCGATAACGCCCCGTGGAAGATGTATCATCGTATTAGGGTTTCGTTGTCTGTTGATAAACCCTTGAAAAGACGAATGAATTTTATTAAACGAGATAAGACGTGCTGCTGGGTCATGTTCAAGTACGAACGCCTTCATACTTATTGCTATTTCTGCGGGATGCTAGGGCATTCGTATCAGTTTTGTCGTGGGGCAAGGGACTCGAAGATGCCGGTGGAGGAGTATTTGTATGGCCCGGAGCTACGGGCAGGAGGGACCCGTGGCCCTAGGCTGGTGGGGGGCAGCTGGCTTTTGCCGACGGGCCGGCAGGCCGTGGGGCGGAAACCGCAGGTGGATTGGGCGGAGGTGGGGCGGTCTTCGGGAAGTGTGAACCGGACCGAGGGGGTGGTAGAGGGGGAGGTGGTGGCGGTTGCCAAACGGCGCCGGGGGGAGGTGGATGGTGAGGGACGGAGGTGCGAGGGAGAAGATATTGTCATGACCGAAATTCCAAAAAACTTGCAGCTGGCGGGTACTGGTTCCCAGACCCGCCCGGATCAATGAGTACTCTAAGTTGGAACTGCCGTAGCTTGGGTAATCCACGGACAGTTCGGGAGATTGTGGACATGGTGTCCCGTAAGCAACCCGACTTTGTATTTCTAATGGAGACTAAAGTGGCACGCGATCATGCAGAACGATTACGTGTTAAGATTGACTATGAGGGACTGTTTTATGTTGATAGCGATGGGTTAAGTGGTGGTATAGCATTACTGTGGAAAAAGAATAGTACGGCCCGACTAATCAGTTACTCAACGAACTATGTTGATGTTGGGGTAACTATTGCTGGCTTTCCTGAATGGCGGATGACGGGTTATTATGGTTTTTCTGAACGAACAAGACGCGCTGAGTCATGGGATCTTTTGAGAACACTCTCGGGCAGGTCGAATCTCCTGTGGGTTGTTATTGGTGATTTCAATGATTTGTTATATCAGAATGAGAAGAGAGGGGGAAATCCGCATCCGAATAGCCTCCTACGCGGTTTTGGGGAAGCTGTTGAGGACTGTGGGCTTGCCTAGTTGCCTATGGTTGGTTATCCGTACACATGGGAGAAGGGGAAGGGGACAGTCAATTGGATGGAGGAGAGGCTCGATAAAGTTCTAGTGACGGATGGGTGGCAGAGTATGGTGTTGGGGGCAAAAGTGATGAATCTGAGAACCCGGAAGTCTGATCACTCGACACTCTTTTTGGGGATTCAAGACTCCGCTGGGAGTGTTGGGCCTCGTAGGAGGGGTTTTCGTTTTGAGATGGCCTGGTTGCACGATGAGGGGTGCAGGAATGTGGTAGAGCAGTCCTGGCAGGAGGGGAGGGGCCAGGGGTTACAGAACTGTATTCAGTACTGTGGGACCCGGTTAACACGATGGGGTAGAGACCGGTATCATAAGTACGGAAAACGGATCAATGAACTGACAAAGGAGCAGCAGCGACTAAGGGGGCGTACGGACCCGGCCTCCCTTGCTGAGTTCCAGCGCCTAGAACAGCTGTTAAGCTGTACTGAAGCTCAGGAGGATGCCTACTAGAGGTAGAGAGCCAAACAACACTGGCTTAAGGAGGCAGATGCTAATACGAAGTTTTTCCACAGGTATGCCTCTCACCGAAAAAAGAAGAATACTATTTCTAGATTGATGAATGATAATGGGGATTGGGTTGAGGGGGATCCTATGAAAAATATTATATTGCAGTATTATAAGCGTATTTTCTCTGCTGGAACCCCGGGAACTGGGGAGGATTTCTTTGAGGGAATTGTCCCGCGAATCACGCAGGCACAGAATGAGTATTTGTTGCGTCCTTTTGAACTGGATGAGGTTAAGAGTGCACTGTTTGCGATGTTTTCGGACAAGGCACCAGGCCCGGATGGAATGAATCCAGACTTTTACCAACATTTTTGGGATGTGGTTGGGGGTGATGTGGCGAGCTTTATAATAAATTGTGTTGAGTCCTGTGATTTCCCGCCTGGGTTGACTGAGACTGATATTGTTTTAATCCCTAAGAAGAAAACCCCTGAGTACGTCACTGATTTGCGGCCTATAGCCCTCAGTAATGTGGTATATAGAGTTATGGCAAAAATGTTGGCTAACAGAATGAATCCGTTGATGGAAGGTGTAATATCGGAGTCACAAAGCGCATTTATCCCGGATAGGTTGATAACGGATAATATACTATTAGCTGCAGAGGTGGGGCATTTTTTAAACAGGAAACAATGTGGAGTGGGGGGATGGAGTGCTCTCAAGCTAGATATGGCAAAGGCATATGATCGGGTCGAATGGCCCTTCTTACGAAGGATGATGTTGGCGCTGGGATTTCATGGTGGTTGGGTGGAGTTGATTATGAAGTGTGTAACCTCTGTCTCATATAATATTCAGGTGAATGGTTTAAGATGTGAACCTATTATACCCACTCGTGGAATAAGGCAAGGGGATCCTTTGTCTCCGTATCTATTTATTATTTGTGCAGAGGGTCTATCTTTGTTGTTGTAGCGGGCACACAATGTGGGATTGATACATGGCTGCAGGGTATCAAGAGGAGCCCCCCGATTTCTCATTTATTTTTTGCAGATGATAGTCTACTGTTTTTAAGGCCAAGGTGGAGGAAGCAACTGAGATTAAAAGGTGCCTAACTGTGTATGAGAACCTATCCGGGCAGGCAGTAAATTATCATAAGTCGAGTATATGTTATAGCAGAAATACTAGTGATGAGGATAGACAAAGTGTGGCTCAGATTTTGGGTGTGGCACAGGCACCGAATTTTGGTAAGTATTTGGGACTCCCCTCTTTTATTGGAAGGCATAAGAAAGCAGCTTTTGCGTATGTGGAGGATAAAATCCGTCAAAGGATTGGGTCATGGAATAAAAAACTGCTATCACAGGCAGGGAAAGAAATTCTTTTGAAAACTGTAACACAATCAATGCCTACGTTTTCAATGAGTGTTTTCTTGTTACCTGTATCAGTATGTACGGCGATAGAAAGGACGATGAATCGTTACTGGTGGGATTCTGGAACTGACAGGCGAATACATTGGAAGGCATGGGATAAGTTATGTGTCCCGAAGAAATATGGTGGGCTGGGATTTAAAGATTTGCGTGCATTTAATCTAGCAATGCTAGGAAAGCAGGCGTGGCGAATGTTGACTAAGCCTGACTCTCTGGTGGCACGTGTGTATAAGGCCCGGTATTTTCCAAAAGGATCTTTCTTTGATGCACAGGTGGGAAATAATCCTAGTTTCTGCTGGCGCAGTATCATGGCAGCAAAGAGTATTATCTGTGGTGGGGTCAGACGCAGAATTGGTAATGGGGAATCTACATTCATATGGACCCACCCTTAGCTACGGAATGACCATGACCCAATGATACAAACAGAAATGTCAGTACAGTTAAGGGAGGCCAAGGTGGCAGGTTTGATAGACCAGCAAACTGGTGTCTGGGATCCCTCAATCTTAACTGATCTATTTCAACCTAATGATGTGGCGGAAATTATGAAAATACCCATCTCCCCGGAATATGATGATACTTGGTACTGGCATGGGGATCCAAGAGGGGAGTATTCTGTTAAAAGTGGATATAGGCAAGTAGTGGGAAATTATCAACAGACTAATGGGGTATTTGCAAAATGGTTATCCCTATGGAAGTTAAAAATCCCCCCAAAATGGAGAATGTTTCTATGGAGAGCCATTAGTGATATATTGCCTACTACTACAAACTTGCTTATAAAGAGGGTGGATGTGGATCCACGATGTGCCATGTGTGGATTATCTCAAGAAGACACAATGCATGCTTTGGTGTTATGTGATTTTGCAAGGAACATTTGAGATAAATCTAACCTCACAATTCCAAATATAATCACAAATATTTTTTATGTTTGGTTTGATGAACTTTTAAATGTTCTAGACTCTGATGGGATATTCTATGCAGTAGCAATACTTTACAATATTTGGAGAGCACGGAACAGGGCCGTTTGGGAAGCAACGTTACCACGGCCGGAAGTGGTCCTCAAAATGGCCGCTGCTGCCAAGCTGGCATGGACTCGGGCGCACCCACAGCTCACGGCCCCGCCCACCACGCTGCTAGCCACGCCAAACCCACTGCAAGGAAACGCCAATCTCCTTGCGCCGAATCCCCTCGCTGCCGAGCCACCTGGACCGCCAAGGCACGTATGCCGTGTGGATGGAGGGTATTTGCAGGAGACAAGACAGGCGGCTTTGGGGGTACTCTTACTAAATATGGACGGGGGATATGTTTCGGCATTCAGTGGACCACTTCAAGGATGCTCCTCGCCACTTATGGCAGAGGCGCTCGCATGTAAAGAAGCTTTATCATGGTTGAAGGATCGGGGTGAGCAAAACGTTGAGGTTTATACGGACTGCCTCACACTACATCGTTATCTTACTACACCAACTACTGTGCTGCGCACATATCTAGGCTATGCCATTGACACTTGCAGGCTTATTGCATCTTCGTTTCAGTCTTGTTCGTTTCATTTTATTCATAGAGTAGAGAACCATTTAGCTCATGCTTTAGCTACTACGGCTTATCAGCAAACTGCAACTATGTATTGGGATCTACTCCCACCAGATGTTATTTCGGCCTACTTTTAATGAAGCATCGGAAAATTATCAAAAAATGTTAAAACCGCTTGAAATATGACACTATTTATTGGTCGTTCTTTCGCATCGTCACGGTGTATGATACACCTCAATGCACCGGAAACTTCCATAAAATCCATAAACCTCGCCCAAATCTCCTGGATCGATACCGCGCGTTGAGCAGAACTGTAGAAGGGTGATCAAAGCTAGGGTTCAACAGCACACTCTATTTCTCTTTCGGCTTCAGATTTTCCCTCTACAGTTCCCGTCTGTGTATAATACATATATAAATATGTATGTTTTCTAGACTTGGAGGCGATTTAGTAATTCATAAATATGTATGAATTGATGATTTAGTTTTAGTAATTGTTTGATAGAGTTGGATGCGGATGGAGACGGGAGAACCGAAGAACTACGTACTCTAGGAATTATTGAATTAAGAATTGGCGAAGGATTATTGAATTGTTGGATTTCTCCCCTTCTGCGTACTCTTACAGGGCGTTTGGTTGGAGAGAGGGAATTATGTGGGAAAGGATTTGTAATTCCATGGGAGATGAATTACTGGAAATAAAGTGGGAATTTAAATTCCAATGTTTGGTTGACAGGAATAAAATTACTGGAAATTTCAATTCCAATGTTTGGTATACATGAGAATTGAAAGGGAATAAGTAGTATAAAGTCCAAAATATTCATTGTTGTTGTCAAACATTAATTTTAGGTTAAATAAGGGAGGGGTAATTTTGACTCATCACAATCTTTTTTTTTCTTCCTAAAATCCCAGGAATTAAAATACCGAGGGGGGGGGACATGGGATTTTAATTCCATGAAAATGGGGGAATTGCAATTCCTTTCAACCAAACAAGGGAATTTTGTGGCATTTGGAATTAAGTGGGAAGGGAATTTAAAATCCTTTCAACCAAACGCCCTGTTAGTCTTAGATAGTCAGATCTAGACATTGCCTAAGAATTAAGATATTATATATATGTTTTTTAAAAAAATATTATATAAATAATTTATTTATTTATTTTTTAAATATGGTCTGGCCCGCGGGCCGACCCGCAACCCGCACGGGCTCTGGCCCTCCGCGGGCCATGCCCGTTAGGCCCGCATTTTCGCTAGCCTAATTTCTTGCGGCCCTAACTCGCCCCATCGCGGGGCGGGTGCAGGCTAACCCGCGGACTTCGATCCACTTTGACACCCCTAATTAAAAATGACAACTCATCATCCACATAAGCAGACAACCTGATAAAATGTGTGGTAACCTACTATCTGGTGAAATTGCATACATTTGCGGTGTTCAATGGCCTAATTGCATTTTTTTTTTTTCGTTCAGTGGTCAAATTGCATTTTCAGGTTACGCTCAATGGACAATTTGGACCTTATTCCTAAAAAAAAGTGAAAGCTATTATTTTTTGAATTTCCACCCTAAAAGAATATATGAATGTCACACTATAATTATTTTAAGAATACATTGTCTTCTCTTTACTTAAATCAAACCTTATTTGTTGTAGCAAAAAAATTAATTTTCTATTCCAAATCTATATTGCTTTCATTAAAATGTACATTTTGTTACAAGCTGATCTACTATGTATGAGACTAAATTTTTGTCTATTTTAAAAATCTAAATGCAAAAAATTCATTACTTAATCAATAGAGGTAATTCCACCAGAAAACTCTTGTTTTTGGTGACAATTCGAAATTTAGTCCCAGACTATCATTTTTATCATTTAAGTATTTTTTTTTAATGCTACTGGCTCTATTACATTGTAGTATCTGTTCATATACTTTCTCAACCTACTGAAACACAAAGAACCAATAACGCCTCCACTGAGGCTCGAACTCACAACCTTCCAAATGGAAGTCCAACCCGGGTATCATTTAAGTATTTAACATCCTATACTATTTTTTTTGGACACTTTTTGTCCTTATCATGACTTTTTCTATTTTTAGTAAGTGCATTTTTTCTCTTCATATTTTTCTTTTGTTATTTTTCCAATTTCAATCGTTTTAATTGGTTTAGGACTTTACTAAAAGCCAGTTGAAAAATATGATTACTGAAAATTAGAGGTTACCTAAAGTTCTAAATCAATTAAACTAGTTGAAACCAGAAAAATAACAAAATAAAAATATGAAAAGACAAAAAATGTCCTTACTAAAAATAGGAAAAGTTATGAGAAGGACTAAAAATGTCCAAAAAATAATAGTCTAGGATGTTAAATGGTAAAAATGATAGTATGAGATTAAATTTGCACCGATTATGTTTTCTGATGTTATCAATGCTTGAATTCAAGTAAATAATTTCTCAATTAATAGCTAACGTGTAGATATACACATTCGTTTCTGTAACGGTAGAGATTTTATATATCAGTGTTTATAATTTGTATTAATTGGGCTAATTAATTCGTTGTCTAGCAACTCAGTTATAGAAATTATTTATATGGAAGTTATATTTTCTATGTAGATATATAGCAATTTTGTCATCTTTGTATATTAAAAAACATAATATCAATGGCTTGAATTATACATTATTGAAAATCTCTTTGTAGACGATATTGGTAGTAACGTGATTTTATTCATCCCCGTCTAGAGTTAAAACAATCAGACCATCAGGATGGGTGACTCGGGAAAAAGTCACATACAATTAACCGTGATTAAAGACTGATTTTTTCGTTAATAACTCAATGTAAATCATTGTTCACACTTTGAATTATTTATTTTTTTCTTTACCTATTATAAACAGAAATTACGATATTTACCAAATTGTATTTTTTTTTTTAAAATATAACATTTACACATGTTATGAGGGGTTAAAAAATATTTTTTTAATATTTTTTATTAATATGTATTTTTATTTTAAAATATTTTCCAGCAATCCAAACACTACCTTAGCTTCCCATAAAAAACTGATAAAGAAAAGTCACTTCATTAAGAAAATTAAAACTAATTAAAGTAAATCTAATCATGCTATATTTAATTGTAACTGTATATTGATTTCATTTTGAAATTATTGGTTCACATATTTAATTTTTTTAATTATTATAATTTATAAACAGGAAGGATATTGTACTAATTAATTTATGATAAAGAAAAGTCATATCATTAAGGGGTAAAATTGTACTATACACATGTTATGAGGGGTTAAAAAATATTTTAAAATTATTTTTTATTAGTAAGTATTTAAAAAAATAATAATTTCCAGCAACCCAAACACTCACTTAGTCTCCCATCAAAAAATTGATAAAGAAAAGTCATATCGTTAAGGGTATTAAAACTAATTAAAGTAAATGTAATCATGCTATATTTATTTGTAACTGTACATTAGTTTCATTTTGAAATTATTGGTTCACATAGTTGAATTATTTATTTATTTTATTTAATTATTATAAACATAAATGATATTTTACTAATTAATTTATGATATTTATCAAATTGTATTTTTTAAATATAGTGCTTTATCCATGCATTGCACGGAATTTTATTTTTGTTATTGTGAATTTAAAATAAAAAAAAATTAAAAAGATGTTAAAATGTATAATATAATAATATAGTTGGACTTTTATATATTTAGTCAAGTATCTATTTTCATAACATACAAAAATAAAATTTAAATTTTGTATGGTTAATATAATCTCTAATCATGTATATATTTAGATAAATTTATAAAAAAAAATTATATAATTAAGTTGATTTATTTCAAATTGTATTAATATGTATATAAGAAAATCCTATAATATAATTTCATTAATTATAATTTATATTGATAGATTTATACTTAAAAAATTATATTTAGAAATTTAAAGAGTATATATATGTATATTTAAAAATATTATAAATATTCATGTTTTGTTAAATTTATAATTTCATTTCTTTAATTATATTTCATATTTTATTAATTATAATTTAATGAAATTGTCACAAATATTTCTATGGAAGAAATCATATATTTCTCAATTTCATTAATTATATTAATTATAATTACCAAATTTTGTGGCAATTATCACAATAATTTCATTAATTATAACATTTATTTTCTTCCAATATTTAAATACATTACCATAAAATTGCCATAATAATAACACAAAAGAAAGAAAAAAAAAATTATGAGAATAATCTATATCTATATATAATTAAAAGTAAAATCCTCCTAACCAAGTTTATCCCCAAAACTTAGGGGCATATATATATATATATATATATATATATATATATATATATATATATATATATATATATATATATATATATATATATATATATATTGCATATTTACCATATATGCATATTTTGTGTTTATATAGTATAATTTTTGGTATCAAACATTTGAATGGTAATAAATGGGGGAAAATGTCAACATACAAATGATAATTCTTTCATTACTATACTAATTTTTATGGTAATTCATTAATTACTATATTTCATGATGAGTCAGTGTGTTCATGCCCATCATTTTTCAAAAAACATAGAAATGAAATAGCCAATTATTAAAATTGTTTATGATTTCGTTTTTAATTTTGTCTAAAGTTATAGATATATATTTTCGGCGATTATAACATTTTTTGTATTAACTGAAAATTTGAAAGTTTTACCTTTTTTGAGATCTCTTACCATTTTATAATTTTAATATTGTGCCATTTTGAACTATCCATGGTGTATAAATAGATGAGAATTCAAAATCAATTCAGTTACTGGTAGATAGGATTACAGGAGTGTATATCAAAGTCTACCTCTAAACTCTCCTATCTACTAGGCTATTACATTAGACTTAATCTAACACCACATATTAACTACCATAGGCTATAATAATAATAACAATAATTATTAATAACACTCACACACCCCCTCAAGCGGAAGGGTGAGAAACAACATGAAGCTTGTCTCGTAATGCAGTGAACCTCGGACCTGTAAGCGGTTTGGTGAAGATATCGGCTAGCTGATCCTTGGTTGATATAAAGTTGACCTTGAAGTCCCCTGTTGCAACCTTGTCACGTACAAAATGATAGTCGATCTCCACGTGCTTCGTCCTGGCATGGAAAACAGGATTCGCACACAAATACGTAGCCCCTAAGTTATCACACCACAACGTAGCCGGCTCACCGGTGTGCAGGCCTAGTTCACGCAGCAGTGAAACGACCCAAGTCACCTCAGCAGCAACATCGGCAAGGGCTTTATACTCAGCTTCAGTCGAAGAGCGGGCGACAGTGCGCTGTTTCCGAGATAGCCAGGATACGAGATTAGACCCAAGAAAAACTGCATAACCGCTCGTGCTTTTCCTGTCAATAAGACACCCGGCCCAGTCGGAATCCGAATAAGCATGAATCGTAGCTGTGGAAGAAGTAGTCAGACGTAACCCATAGTGTAGGGTCCCCTTGATATACCGGAGAACCCGCTTAACCATTGTCCAACGGTCAATAGTCGGAGCATGCATTAACTGAAGTGCCCCTACAATGCGGCGATACTGCGTCGGGTTATCAAACAGTTCCGTAGACGGAGTTGCCGAGTGAGTAACTGAAGCTGGAGTAGTTAAGGGTTTACAGTCCACCATTCCGGCCCTAGTCAGTAGATCAGTCATGTAGCGCCGCTGAGACAGAAGCATCCCACTAGGAACATCAACTGTTTCGATGCCCAAGAAGAACCCCGGTTTGCCAAGATCTCGAATTTTGAACACAGCTGCAAGACGGCCCAATAGAGTATCCAGCAGAGAGGTGTTATTGCTCATCATTATGATGTCATCCACATAGACGAGGAGGAAAACCTGCGACGCCTCTGAAGTTAGATAAAAAAGGGAAACATCAGTTTTGGATGAAGCAAACCCTGCAGATAATAAGAAGTCGTGTAGCCGTTTGAACCAGGCACGAGGTGCTTGTTTTAAACCGTATAGCAAGCGTTGTAGGTGACAAACATGATTTGGATGAGTAGGATCTTCGTAACCCGGTGGTTGTTTCATGTAGACTGTTTCAGCTAGATGGCCATTGAGGAAGGCATTATGAATATCTAGTTGGCGTAGGACCCATTTGTTTGTAATTGCTAAGGAGAACAGCATACGGACGGTAGTGGGTTTGACAACGGGGCTAAATGTGTCAAAGAAGTCTTCACCTGCGACTTGATTGAACCCCTTAGCTACTAGGCGTGCCTTATGGCGTTCCACAGTCCCATCTGCAGCACGCTTGGTGCGAAAAACCCACTTGCATCCAATTATATTCATGCTTGGATTAGGCGGGACTAGACGCCATGTGTTATTGTGCAGTAAGGCGTTGAATTCCTGGTCCATAGCATCCCTCCAGTGAGCGTGCCCAACAGCTTGAGAGTAGCAAGTTGGGTCCGCAGTTACTGTGGTGGTTAGGGCTCGAAACTCCTCATCATTGCCATGGGTCATATGCCGTAACCGCATAACATGGCCTCGGTCTTGAGGCTGTGCTCGACCCCGACCCCGACCCCGACCCCGAGGCCTACCTCGTCCACGAGCCACAGGAGCAGGTGGCTCAATGGCTAAAGGAGGTGACTCATGAGCTAATGGCTCAGGATCAGGAACCAAGGCAGGAGTGTACCCAGTACCCTGCACTGGTACTACGGGTGCAGAAGCCCATGGTACGGGCTGTGACTCGGCCACTTGTGGTAAACAACCTATTGCAAAGGGAAACACGGATTCGTTAAAACGAACATGGCGACAGGTATAAGTTTTCCCACTGATTAGATCCATGCACCTATATCCCCTAAAGGATGGTGGGTAACCTAAGAAGACACATGGAGTGGACCGGTACTCGATTTTATTGCGGTTATAGGGTCTTAGATGTGGGTAACATTGACACCCAAAGACTTTTAAGAATTGATATGGAGGCTGCTTTTTGTAGAGTTTATAGTACGGGCTTTCAAAGTTTATAGCAGAAGAGGGTAGATAATTGATTAAGCACGTTGCAGTCTCAAAGGCAAAATCCCAATACTGTTGTGGGACCGACCCTTGAGCAAGAAGAGCCAAGCCCGTTTCGACAATGTGTCGGTTGCGGCGCTCAACCCTTCCATTTTGCTCGTGCGTATATGCACAGGATTGACGGTGATTTATCCCGAGAGTTTCGAAGGTGGTATGCAATTTGCGATACTCACCCCCTAGATCGGACTGTATAGATTTGATAGAGCGCGAAAATTGCTGCTCTACCAAGACACGAAACAAATTAAATATTTTATAGATGTCCGATTTCACCCTTAATGGATAAGACCAGGGGAATCGAGAATAATCGTCGACGAACAACAAAAAGTACCGAAAGCCACTAGACAAGATAATTGGAGCAGGCCCCCAAATATCCGTATAAACTAAATCTAGTACATTTTCGCTCGATTTATCAATTCTATTTAAAGGAAAGCGACTAGATTTGCCAAGATGGCAAGTATTACATGACTCTAAACTGACATTATTGTGCTGAACTGGACAGTGTTTTAGAACTTTATTCTGGACGACACGGTGAGGATGACCAAGCCTGCGATGCCATATCGTGGCCGAAGCACAAGGCGTGACGAAGGCAAAATGACTCCAGGACACGGGTAACTTGTACAGACCTCCGGAGGTGGGACCTTTAAGCAATATTGCCTTGGTGTTGGAATCCTTCACAATGAAACAATTTGAGTGAAATTCAAAAAACACATGATTTTCAGTAGCAAATTTCTGAACAGACAATAACGGGACAGTTAAATTAGAAACATGTAACACATTTGACAGAAACAACTGTTTGGACTCGGACGGGATTGATGCATGGCCAACCCGAGAGATTACTAAACCTGTACCGTTCCCGACCCGGAGGGTGTCCGGGCCGTTGTATTCATCCGAGGCGGTCAGCATGCCGGCATCAGGAGTCGCATGTGCGGTAGCGCCCGTATCGGGATACCACGTTTCGGACGGGGAAGCAGTGGTCACCGGCGGTTCTCCCAAGACCGCGACATTCGCCTGGGCCGGCGGTTGCGTGGTGTACCTTTTATAGCAGTACACCACAGTATGTCCCTGAGCCCTGCAGATTTGGCACCTCGGCACACCACGACCACCTTGATTTCCGCGCTGGTTGCGTCCGCCCCGGTCGCCGCGGTGATTCCGGCCTCCGCCATCACCACTCTGCCCAGCACTGCCACGGCTGTTCTGCTGCGGATTCCGACCAGCATAGAACGCAGTAGGCGGTCCTCCATTGCCACCACCAGTGCCGAATTCATCTGCAAGTATAAAATCAGCAGCCTGCAAATAATCGGCTAATTGAGGCAGAGACACCGGTGCGTTGGTAGTGAGAGCAGCCGCGTACGAACGATATTCAGGCCGCAATCCACGGAGGACATATAAGTTCTGTTTGGACATGGTGAGCGGCTGTCCAGCTTGCGCAAGAGCTTCGACCAACAACTCTGCCCTGCCGAGATATTCCGTGGGAGTGGCGTTGCCTTGTCGAAGAGCTTGGAACTGGCCAAGCAGGTTCAGACATCGCGCCTGAGTCGTCGATCCTAGCGCCGTACACACCGATTGCCACACCTCCGCCGCGGTAGACCTGCCAACTGCGAGGTGGAGAACCTCATCCGACATCGCCGAGATCAACAGGGACAAGATGGATTGATCTTGGCGCACCCACTGCTTGTACGCCGGATTCAGCGCCGGGGTGGAGGTTGTCGCATCGGAGCCGGAGTCACCGCCCGTGGTGGTGAGCATCGCCGGCGGACACGGATGAGTTCCGTCAATGAAACCCTCCAATTCCTGCCCCCGTAGGAACGGAATGATCTGAGTCTTCCAAAACAAGAAGTTTCGGGAATTGAGTTTCATTGAAATAAAATAGTGTGCTCCTGCTAAAGGGTTTGATCCGGCCGAGGATGAGCCATCGGCGGGTGAGGGAGAGGGCTGAGAGGAATTCGACGACATGGGAAAATTTGGGTACGGTGGTTTGGGATTTTGGAGGAGAGAGAAAAGTGTTTTGGATCGATTAGGCTGATACCAGATGAGAATTCAAAATCAATTCAGTTACTGGTAGATAGGATTACAGGAGTGTATATCAAAGTCTACCTCTAAGCTCTCCTATCTACTAGGCTATTACATTAGACTTAATCTAACACCACATATTAACTACCATAGGCTATAATAATAATAACAATAATTATTAATAACACTCACAAAATACACTCTATATGACCATACAAAATCCATTGAGGAGACATTTGTACTCAAGAGTAAACTTCTCCTTAAACTAAATTCGGATGTCAAGAAAATCTCTGTTTTCATTCATAATGATATTCCTATTTATGAGTCTCTCATAACTGTTCAGTACATCAATGATGTCTGGATTTCTGGGTCTTCCATTGTTCCCTTTGATCCTTATGATTGTGCCATTGCCAGTATTTTTTTATTTGGGTTCAGTACAACGTGGATTTTTTTTGGAGGTTTCTCTAATTAAATTTTTGGTTAAAATTTTACATTTCCTTTGTATTTTATTTTATTACTTTTTTTTTTATTTATACTAATATGTGAATGGAGTAACACAAAATCTGAAATTGTATTTGTTATTTATTTCTTCTTTTTAAATAATATGAAAAAACCATAGAAACTTGAATGGCATGTACAAATCTCGAAATCAACATACTAACTCTAAGTTTCAGAAAATCTTACAAAATTATCAAAATTACCGTCTTTATCATCCTCGATCGCGTCTCTACAATCTTCCATAAAAACTAAACCAATAGGGTTCTGTTACAAATGCTCTTCCTCCTCAATTTCCTTTTGTTGAAGCAGAGTCTCCTTAAGTATCTTCAAACTCATACCAGACGATATAAACTGCAAAACATATTGAAGTACGTGAGAATATAGTTAGAAAAATGTAGAAAATTCATACAAAAAGAAAGCAGAGAGATGAGTATGAGATTCTTTGATTAAAGAAACCATTGTATTTATAGGTAGAAAATACTAATTCAAAAGGAAAGTATAATAATTTATTTATTTAAGGGAAAGTATAATAATTTATTTATTTAAGGTAATAACATCATTATTATTATTATTATTATTATTTATTTATTTATTTTCCATTTGACATTTACTTACCAAATAAGTTTTACTACAAAAGTTTTGGGGGGAAAATTTGTTAGAAGGATTTTACTTTTACATATATATATATATATATATATATATATATATATATATATATATATATATATATATATATATATATATATATATATAGGGAAGGAATCAGGTGCTTTTGAGGCTTCCCATGCAAGTGTGCGGGTGGGCGCATGTTAAGCATTAATCTGACGCACTTAAAGTACACAACACACGCACATTAAGCATACAAACCTCACGCATGTTAAGCACAAACCTCACACATGTTAAGTACAAGTCTCACGCATGTTAAGCACAAGCCTCACACATGTTAATCACAAAAACACACGCACCTTAAGTTTTAAAAAACAACTCACATTAAGTACACACTCACGCACATTAAGTACAAAACTCACGCACCTTAAACACACGACTCACACACATTTAGCATAAAACTCACGCACATTAAGTATAAAACTCATGCACTTTAAAGTTTCAACAACAACTCACACAACAACTCACATTAAGTTCACACTCACGCACATTAAGCACAAAACTCACGCACCTTAGGCACAATACACACACACCTTAAGTACAAAACTTACGCACATTAACATTACACACTCACGCACATTAAGTACAAATCTCACGCACATTAAGCACAAGACTCACGCACATTAAGTACAAAACTCACGCACATTAATCAAGTGCACAACCGCACGGGAAGCACTCAACCGCACTGGAACCTTTCACTATATATACTAGCATTGTGTACGCGCGATGCGCGAAAATTCATGCCCAATATTAAAACATTGATAAATACAAATAATTAAAAATTATAATTTGAATTATATATATACAAATAATATATGTATGTTGTACACACACATATATAATTTATCATTCATAGAAATTTAATTAAAATATAATTAAGTATTAAATTAATATATAATGATTTTAATAAAATGATAATTAAAAATAGGAAAAAGATATGATAGATATAGGTGTATGGTAATAATGATGTGTTATTAAAGTTAGAATTAAAAACTAACGGTGTAAAGGTAGTTTTGTCTAATAACATTGGAATGTACAACATTTAAAGTAAAATGTACGCATTCAAAAAAAAAAAGTAAAATGTACAATTTATTTGCATACAAAAGAGGGACATAAATCGATGATATAACTTTCATTGAGGCTTATTATGTTTATATATATATATATATATATATATATATATATATATATATATATATATATATATATATATATATATATATATATAGTATTACTCTGTATTTTGTATTGGACCATGCTAAAAGCTAATGAGTCACACTTGTGTGAGACCTTATCATATATAAATCTTAATCCATGAGATGGGTCGAATCTTGGATAGTTACTTGTTACTTATAATAGAAATCATAATACTTATTACAAAAAATTTAATACTAATTTGAAATAAATAAATTGTTACTTATAACAAATGTTGTAATATTTATATGTGAAATTGTGATACTATTTAGGGTAAAATGATTATTACTGAAGATAAATATTGTAATACTTATAATTGAAATTGTGATACTTATAAAGTGTAATTCTAAAGTAAATATTGTAATACTTACGGGTGTTTGGTTGGAGGGAATTATAATTCTATTCCCACATAATTTCGAAGTCAAGCAAATTCTTTCGTTTGGTTGGAGAGAATTGCAATTCCGCGGAATTGAAATTTCCTCATTTTCATGGAATTAGAATCTCATGCCCTCCTTGATATTTCAATTCCATGAATTTTAGGAAGAATAAAAAGTAACATTGAGACAAAATTACCATTCTCTATTTTTAACCTAGAATATATGTTTGACCTCCTTCTTTTGATTATAGCTTGTCTTCTTCTTCTACTCTTAACAGAGAACGTCAATTATTAGGACATTTCAATCAAATATGTTTTCCCGAAACTCACTTATCTATTTTATTGCTTTCATTATGCAATTCTAGGGTTCATTTATACAATGTTTTACATAAATTTTCAAAAGCAAAATTTGTATTTGGTCATTTTGGATTTATAAAAATAAAAAAAAATAAAAAATAAAATAATAATAATAATAATAATAATAATAATAATAATAATAATAATAATAATAATGGGCATTTCGAACATTACACTACTTATTCCCTTTCAACTCCCATGTATACCAAACATCAGAACTGAAATTCTCAATAATTCTATTCTTGCAAACCAAACACTGGAATTTAAATTACCACTTTATTCTCACATTATTGTTCTCTCATGGAATTGCAATTCTTTTTCCACCTAAATTCTCTCCTTCCAACCAAATACCATGTTATATGTGAAATCTTACTTATGAAAGAAATTGTAATACTTGTAGAAAATTTAATATTAATTTTAATTAAAAATAAATCATTACTTATGATAACTATTGTAATACTTATACGTGGAATTGTGATATTATTTATGCCAAAATTGATTGTTACTAATGATAAATATTGTAATATTTATATATCTATTTATCTACAACCCAACTTATTTTATATACAACGATCTGTGACGGTCTCACACACATTTTTGTCAAAAAAGTAAATAATCTTTTGCAGTTAATTTATGGTGAGCAGGTGACTTACGCGTGCAGAGTACACACTACAGGGTGTATTTATGCATTTCCAAAAATGAAATAAAAAATGAATGTCACGTTTAAAAAAATTGAGGGACAACATTTACACTATTAATAATTCAGATATGACATTAATAATTGACGTATTTGTGAAGGGTATAAATTACAATTTTTCCTTTTAATAATATTGAAAATAATCATTTTTATTTTGTATTAATTATTTATTATTTAAAATTTTTGTGTTGGTTGTTAATTTAGTCGCACAATCGCAGATTATATATATATATATATATATATATATATATATATATATATATATATATATATATATATATATATATATATATATATATAGTATTACTCTGTATTTTGTATTGGACCATGCTAAAAGGTAAAGAACCACACTTGTATGAGATCGTCTTATGTATAATACCGTCTTATGATTCTTGATTCACGAAATGGGTCGAATCTTGGATAGTTATTTTTTACTTATAATAGGAATCATAATACTTATTACAAAAAAATTAATACTAATTTGAAATAAATAAATTGTTACTTATAACAGATATTGTAATATTTATATGTGAAATTGTGATACTATTTAGGGTAAAATCATTGTTACTGAAGATAAATATTGTAATACTTATAACTGAAATTGTAATACTTATAAAGTGTAATTCTAATGTAAATGATAGAGAATATTTCCGGGTATGGCCTCCATATACGTTCACGGTCTTGCTTTGTAGTTGGGTCGGGGTCAAACGGTTCTAGTCATCGGGTCAATGTCAAACCCGCCAATGCTTGAGCCTATATAAAGGGCATTAGCCCTTAGCCCTTCATTTTAGGGATTCATCCCCTTCCTCTCCATTACTTTCTTTCTAGAATATGTTCTATATAACACACAAGAACAATGAATAAAAGAGCCTTGAAGCTAATATTCTATCATGTCTACTCTTGATTCATACATATGATATACACTTCATATATTTCGGGTGGCGGTAATTAACCGTATCAGTAAATATATATTATCAGTGGCGGATTCAGAAAATCATCTGAGTGGGGGCGGATATTAAATGGCGTTAGAAATGTCAATGACAAAATATCAAACAACCATAATAAGGTCAAAATACAAAATACATTATAAACTACAATATATTTGTGAGAAAATATGAAACATAATCAATTAGATAAAATAGTTTGAATAACAATATTTTTTTTTTGAAAATAGTTTGAATAACAATATATTCACAAATACTTTTAAATTTTAATTTCTTTTAGTTAGATCAATTTTTCTAAATTAATTCAAATACAATAAAGTATACTACATTAGTTGCCCCCACTGCCCCACACTAGGTCCGTCCCTGAATATTATAATATAATACTTATATGTAAAATCTTATGAAAGAAATTGTAATACTTGTAAAAAATTTAATACTAATTTTAATTAAAAATAAATTATTACTTATAATGATAAATAATCCTTTCCAGTTAATTTATGGTGAGCCGGTGACTTACGCGTGCAGATTATAGACTACAGGGTGTACATATGCATTTCCAAAAATGTAATAAAAAATGAATCAGCAAATGACGCCGACGGCCAACCAAAATGAACTCATTCTTGGAGACTTTTCTTCTGTATACAGACCACCAGAAAAGACTCCTTATTCCTACCCCTCCCTTTCATCTCCTCTCCCCTAAAACACTCATCTTTCTCTCGTCTTCTTCAACCTCTCTCTGCTTAATCTGTCTTTTCAGGGAGAAATAATCTTCTGCTTCTTGTGAGGTTCGTATCTTTCCTTGATCTCTTTTTTTCCCTCAATATGTCAATCAAGTTTTCATCTTTTTCTTGATTTTGGACTGATGGGTAGCTTAAATTTTAGGTGTAGATGAATAGAGATTGGGTTTTGGGTCGTTCGATCTCTTGGTCTCCTAGTTTTGATCTTTTTGTATTTTTAATAGAATAATCTCACTGACTTTTTCTATTGCTGTTCTGTTTCTTCTGTTAGTGTACAAGAAATATCATCTCTTTGTCTGTGTATGCTTCTTTGTTTCTTTAAATTCTCAACTATGGAAATTGAAACTGTAGATCGAGAGAAAAGTCAGTCGGTGATGATGTTCATCTAGCTTTACTGAGTTTTGATTCCATAATTGGAGATTGTAAGGAGAATCTCCATTAAATGATTGAATTCTGTAGCTCAATCTGATAAACTGAAATGGTTTGTGTCTGAATTCCAATGTGAGTTAGGAACTAGATCAGTTAGATTGGCCTAAATTCTACTGTTCTATGCTATTTCTTTTTTCTTGGTTTTTTGGTATCTGTCTTGTTTATGATCCCATGGAGAAAAACTTAATTTTATGTTTTCCAATTTGTTGTTCCCTACAATTTACAGAAACAAACGGATTTAATTTTCATAAATTGGGATTTATTTTTTGCAGTGGGCAATAATATATCTAGACTAGATAGCAGCGGCTGATAATTTGAAGAGAGAATGTCAGGAGGCGGTTCGCAGAATAGCTTGAGAAAAACACTTGGAGCACTTAAGGATACCACTACTGTTAGTTTAGCTAAAATTAACAGTGATTACAAGGTACTGGATATATATATACATATTTCTTTTCTATGCCTCTTGCTCCTTTTATATTTACTATTGGGGATTGAATTGTCAACAGGAGTTAGACATTGCTATTGTTAGGGCAACAAATCACGTTGAACGACCAGCAAAAGAGAAACATATAAGAGGTGGGTGTGAAGGGTGCATTGTTTATGTAGTTTACCTTATTTATATGTAAACCTCTCCCGAGTGGAAATGATATGATTTGTTTAATTCTTATTTCAGCTATCTTTGCTGATATTTCTGCTACAAGGCCCCGGGCAGATGTTGCATACTGCATACATGCTCTCGCAAGACGGCTATCGAAGACACATAATTGGGCGGTATGATCATAATCTAATAACATCTCTTTTCAACTTAATTTTTTTTTTTTTAATAAAGTTGGTGGTGAGGCTGAATGGGGATTCCTCTAAAAAATTATGTGTCTTATTTATCATTAGATTCTAATATATGGTCTAGGGAAATAGGGGAGATTCTGGGCATTTACGTAGTATTAATAGATGGGTTACTGCTAATTGCAACTGACTTTTTTTTTTTTTTTTTTTTTTGGTGTCACTGTCACCTATAGGTTGCACTGAAAACATTGATTGTTATCCATCGTGCTTTGAGAGAGGTGGACCCCACATTCCATGAGGAACTTATTAACTATGGACGAAGCAGGAATCGCATACTTAACATGTCTCATTTCAAGGATGACTCAAGTCCTAATGGTAGCTGCCTTATTCTCTTGTTTATGGGAATAAGTTGCCTTTGGTGTGTTCTTCAGTTCTAATGTGTGTTAATCCATTTGTAGCATGGGATTACTCTGCTTGGGTGCGTACCTATGCATTATACTTGGAGGAGAGGCTGGAGTGCTTTCGAGTCTTGAAATATGATGTGGAGACTGATCGTTCAGTGAGTGAAAACATGTTTCGTGTATCTTTACAAATTTAGTGGATGTTACTATGAATTTGGAAGATGGAATGGCCTGGCGGGTGGAGAATAACACCACCCGCCAGTTAGGCGGAAGCAATGATGAAGAATCAAAGAATAAAAAATGTATATAAGACTGAAATATATTAGTATTTTCTGTGTTTCTAATAAAGGAACATAGTACATAGTACATATATATATACAAACACATAACTGTAAGTAACTACCCATAACTGACATCTATTCATAAACAGACACAACCCTATAGATAAACCTAACTCTTTATTTTTCAACAGTTACAAAAGAAGCTTATGTAGTACGATTTATTTTTCATGTGGAGCTCATTCATTTCTTATCTGAAATTAGATTGAACTGTGGGGTTTTGCTATGATTAAGTTCCACTCATATCCAAAGTATGATTTTAAAATAAAAAATAAATATAAAAAATTGTGGAGGCAGTTTGCAGTGTATTCTAAGTCCTTTATTGCTATAACTCTATCTTTTCTGCTGTAGGGAAATTGAGAGTCCGGACTGAAAAATTAATCTATTTTTATTTTTAAATGTTTCCTTCAATCCTGCAGAGAACCAAAGATTTGGACACTCCGGACTTGCTTGAGCAGTTACCGGCTCTACAGCAACTTCTATATCGTGTTATTGGCTGTCAGGTAATTCACTATATGGTAAATTATGCAGCTGGCAATCTCCTCGTGATATTTTCCATAATTTGAATGACACATTTGATTGTGCTTTGTTCAAATACGTTTAACTTTCAAGTTTATGAGGGACAACTATTGAGACTTATATTACCTTCTTTGCAGCCACAAGGTGCAGCTGTTCATAATTTCGTGATTCAGTTAGCACTGTCAATGGTACATAGAGTTACAATTTTATTTTATTTTTTAAATAAAATTTTCAAAGAAAGGGCTAGCTTGTATAGTAATGGTTGTCTAATTGTGTGTTGCTATTCTTATAGGTTGCTTTAGAAAGCATTAAAGTTTACAATGCTATAAGTGATGGCACGGTTAATTTGGTTGACAAGGTAGGCTCTCTTATATTGGCTATTTATATCATATTTACTGTTGTGTTTGTTTTTGTTTAATCGATAACAGAGGGTAACACTACTATTCAATCCTAATAGTTCTTCGAGATGCAAAGGAATGATGCTCTCAGGGCCCTGGATATATACCGGAGGGCTGGTCAGCAGGTACTATCATTATAAAAATATATCCTTAAATTTGAGCTTTTTCCTCCAAATAGGTTGGGAGGTAATTTTCCATTTGGACACGGTTTTGATTTAACTTCATATTTTTAGGCTGAGAGACTGTCAGAGTTCTATGAGATATGTAAAAATCTTGATGTTGGCCGGGGAGAAAGATTTATCAAGATTGAGCAGGTTTAATAATAATAGTAATGCTTTTGTGAGTTTTGTCAAATGGATATGACGTGAAATTTTGACTTAGTTCCTTATTTTTAAGCCCCCTGCTTCGTTTCTACAAACCATGGAGGATTATGTGAAAGAAGCACCTCGGTATTCTACAGCTGCTCGCAAGGATTCAGTAAGAAGTTATCTTTGGAATCAGAATATGATGATGCTTTAGTTTAATTTGTGTTGAAAAAGATTTTCTTTTGTTTGTCTTAACTTTATTTTTCGTTTCTACTATTCTTTTGTTGGTTGAAGGGCGGCAAATTATTGGTCCACACAATGTTACGTGGACCATAATAAAATGTACATTTTTAATATACTAAATGTACATTATTTTTGTACTGATTGTACATTATACAATATAATGTACACTCAGTACAAAAATAATGTACATCCCTTGAATACAATGTATATTATTTTTGTACTGAATGTACATTATTTTTGTATTGAATGTACATTATTTTACAGTATACAAAATATGGTCCACACAACTTGTGTAGACCATGGTCCATGAATAATGATTGGTTGAGGGTTGGGGTTGGTGATAGGATGGAACAGAAAAAATTATGCATGCATGCATACTTGTAAACAAAAAATTGCTTGCAGATATATGATTTCGTTTCCTCCTAAATATGATTTTTTTTTTTTTTTTTTCTTTTTAACTACACAGGCAGTTGAAGATAAAAAAGTGGTCCTGCCAATAGAGGACAAAAAAGATGTGGAGGTGAAAGAGACGACGGGATCTCCTCCCCCACCTGCACCTGCACCCGAATCAGTGCCAGAAGCAGCTGTTAAGGTTGAAACTCCGGTGGCTGAACCACCTGATCTGTTGGTAAGAGTTACGCTATATGTATCAATTGAAAAGGAACGCATAGCTTTAGAATTTAATTTCATTCTTTTTGGTGCTAGTCTCTGGATGATTCTGCTCCAGCTGTTGCTGAACTAGACGAGAAAAATGCTATGGCTTTAGCTATTGTTCCAGTTGGTATGTTCTACTAAGACTTTAATTTTTTCTTACACTGCACTCAGTAGTCAAAGATGATGAAGATTATTAACATAATGGCCCGGTTTGGTAAAATAGTTAGCCTATAGGCCAATTTTGGCTTATTTGACCACTGTTAACTTTTTGATTTGGTTAAAAAATCAATATAAGTATTTGGTTAATTAGCTTTTTGTAACTCCAAAATGCTAAAATTCAAAAACCTGCTCAAAACAACTTTTTCAATTAGCTTTTTGAGAAAGGAAATTATACCAAACAACTATCAGCTAACAGCTAATTTACCAAACACATTTTTACAATCAACTAATGTTATCAACTAGTTATACCCTCTAATTCACCCAATCAGCTAACAGCTAACAGCTAATAGCCATTTACCAAACAGGGCCAATATCTCTTTTCGATCTATATGATTAATCTATATGAAATTTAAAACTCCTTTGTCTTGTAGGTTCTACGAACCAGTCATCTACTAGTGTTCCAAATCTAGCAAATGGAGTTACAGGCTGGGAATTGGCACTTGTGGAAGCCGCTCCCACATCCAATGAGACATCCACAGCTTCTGTCAAACTGGTATTGCATCTTGTCATCTTGATTATATTTTCGTTCTGGATATACATACATCTTTACGGTTAAAAACTATGTTTTGTGTTTTGGCGAAAGGCTGGAGGGCTAGACAAACTCACACTAGATAGCCTTTACGATGACGCAATTAGACGGAGCAACCAAAATGTAAGCTATAACCCATGGGAACCATCACCGGTGGCAGTTGCTCCCATGATGCCACAACATGACCCGTTGTTGTACGCTTCAAATATGGTGGCCGCACCGACATCAGTGACCAATCAACAACAGGCTAATTACATGTTTCAGCAACAACAGCAGATGATGATGGGCCCGCAACCACAAGCGCCCATTAATCCTTTCGGCAACCCCTATGGTGCAGTTGCCAATCCTTATACTCATCCCGCTTTGCCCGTTCAATCCTACAATAATCCTTATGCCGGCCTCATTTGACCAATAAATTTCCCTCTAGTAAACATTCTTTTACCGGGCGGGCGGCAAACCGTTGTTGGAAGAGCACTGGATCGATCGTATTTGATGGATAGATGTGTACCATTGCAGAAAGTAGGATGAAATTATTTGTTGAATAATTAGGTAGAGCTTTGGTTCAGTGATTGTTTGCATCATGGACACACAATAATGCTGCTTGTGAGACCTTAATATTTTGACCTGCTTTATCTCAAGCAGGTTTTTGTCGTCTATGTCACCTCATGTTTAATCCCTCAATTTTCTCATTTTTTTTTTTTTTTTTGTAAAATGATTGTACTACTGCATTGATTGATGTATGTATTAACGAGCAAGATTTGTTTAGTGATGCATAGTGCATTGAAATACAAAGGAAGAGAGGGAAAATAGTTTTTTTTTTTTTTTTTTTTTTTCTAATTAAAAAAATATTGAACATGCAATTTTTAAATAGTTACAATTTTCATAGCTGGAAGTGATATTTTTCTACCCTCAATTGTTTGTGTGCATACAACGTTCGATTGAGGTGAATACCATGTCGTACACTCGAGTACGATACCCGCGCTTGCGCAGAAATTACCATTAAGTGTTTCATATTCACTGCATCGATCGTTTGTAACCGTATTAATCCACGATTAATATGGTTTTCTCTTTTATTCTTGTGAAGAATAAACATGTGCTACTCGTTAGCACATCTCGTAGAAGCTAACAGATTAGCCTTTACAAATTCATTCGGTTTTTGACCGAAAGGTCACAAACACGAATCCATGCTTTTGAGATTGAAGCACGAATCAGTGCTTAGTAATGAAGCACGAATCATGTTATACAAAGCACGAATCATTGCTGCTCAACTAACGCGCTGATTCCAAAGCAATATTCTATTGCTTTAAATCATAAACTCATAGCAACATTCGGTTGCTTAATTTATAATTCCAGTGCTACTTAGCACTAGGATTATCAGTTAATTCCACAATTAACCAAATCTCCTTTCGTGCTAGTCACAAAGCACTTTACAACGCTAAATTTAATTAGCCCCTTGCATAGTGCTAATTCGACATTTTGGATGTCTGGTGCTGTTAAGCACTCCAATTAGCATTTCAACAATGCTAAATTTAATATGCATTTTTCGTTAAGCTCAAGCTTAATTTGACGTCCCAACAATTTGTCTCAAATCACATTTCATACTAGTACAATTTAGAATTTTGATCAAGTTAATTATGATACAATTAACCAGAACAAATCAACCAAAATTCCGACTAGTTGAATCAAACTCATATAATCGTTCTCAGAATATTATTTAAAAATATTCAACACTTTGAGCTGCGACGCTCACGATTATATAGTTATCCCCATTTTTGACAAATTGATTCTACTTTGAAATCTATATCGTTCAACATGAACCAGAACCGAAGTCCTTTTACGAGATTTCAAACATGTAACATGCTTGTTACATTTCGTTTCGACCGTTAAACCATTTTAACATTTTCCACATAATGCTACGTGGTGCACTACGCACCCATATTGAATCATTTCGTATAATAAAATATCACACAAGAATATTTTAAAATATACAAAGTTCAATATACACAAATGGAACAATTCATTTTTTTAATAATGAAATGTATCACAAGGATACTACAACATTTATTCAAAATAAATAAATAGAAAAATTACATTGGAAACACATTTCCTTATTCCTATCTCGTAGTGATCCTTCAAATCCGTGTGCGTTGTTCCATTTTCAACCGTCCACTCCACAAAGGGTGGTCCATAGCGCACATCGGGGGTACCTCGGTTGTGACCTCACTCGTCCAACCATCCACACGTTTTAAACATCGCGAAATTGTCCTCAACCTTTTCTCCAGGATGACGGTTTGCTTCATAGTGGCGTTTCTCCTTCTTCTCATAATCTTCTTGGACGCTAAGCTTCCGCTTGCCTTTCCTTCGATTATCGTTGAAGACATTGGTCACACTACAATAGTCCTCAGACCATGTAGTGATTACACCATCATAGGATCCTTCGTGACTTTTAGCCGATCCACTAGGCAACACAATAGGTACCAACTGTGTGCCATTAGTCACAGGTTTATCGGTTCGTGAACCAAAGTTCTCCCGGAGCACCGTCGTGTGTTCTTGCAACTCCCATGGAAATATCATTTCCAACGTTGCTACCATCAACTGGCATCACGGAATGTGCAACATCGTTGCCGTTCCTACCATTAGAATGTGCACTACGAGCAACATTCACGGATCCAACACTTTTGGAATCCATCGACTTGTTCATTATAAAAAATTCTATTTTAAGATTGTTGGTGATAATGAACCAAATCGATTTAATATCCCAAAATAATATTTATATATACACATACAAGTATATAAAATATTATTCGATATTTATCCGAAATATATATATATATATATATATATATATATATATATATATATATATATATATATATATATATATATATATATATATATATATATATATATATATATATATATATACACACACACACACACAAATATATATATATAACGAAACCAACGGTTATATATACATATATATCTATAAAAAAATATATCAATATATATCAACCAAAAATTGGAACTAATAATCCTGAGATTATAAGTCCAATTTAACGGCAATAACCAAAAGGGAGAACGGATTTTTGCTTAGAGCATAATCCAAAACAAGAAAGAAGGAGAAGGAAGAAAGAAGAAAGTACGAGTTAGGCGTGGTGCCTTTCTTTCCTTAAAACCTTATTTGCCACCTCCCAAAACTGTTAGGAGCGTTGTGGCCTAGGTTTCCCAGGATAAAAGGTACAACGGTTCGACGTTTGAGCACCCAAACGAACGAACCCGGCGAACTAGAGCACGGGTAGAACACGGCTTCAAGAATGGAGTAGAAGCAGAAGTATTTTGAGGCTGAAAAATATATTTCTACTTGTGTGTTGTGTCTCTCTTGTTCTTCCCTTCACACTGTAAATCACTTGCTCCTACTACCCTTCTTATATAGGAATTGCAGTACTAAATAACATTTAGTTGTCATTCATGGCACGTTGGTAACATCTGAAACAGCTAGCAGATTTACTTCAAAATTAAAATTAGAATTAATAAGAGATTAATTCCGTAACGGATGAATTAAATTGCCAACTGTCCAGAAACAATTCTGGTAGACCGAAGTTTCAGCCTTGCGCTGCTGCTCGGCCGCAGCACACGAGAGTTGCTCTCGTGTTGCTTGCTCTCGGCCACCTAGCTTGCTTCGTGTTTGGAAAAACGATACCAGGAGTTGGTATAACTTAGCTAGCCAATTTCCGGACGACATTCGTGCCCGCAGGTGCGGGCGCACACGAGTTCGGCCTTGAATCAAGCCTTTCCGATCTCGTTTCTAGTTGGAATTTGATTTGCACGCCCCTACAATTTTGTTCATTTTCCTACTCATTTTCTGAAAAATGAACCAAACACACAAAGACAATTTTCTGTTGTGCAACCCAACACTAGAAAAGAAAATGTTTTCCGAAAAATGAGTCATTTTCCAGAAAACATTTTCCATAAGTCATTTTCCTGCTTTCCAAACGGACACTAAATTATTATTTATTTATCTACATCTACAATTATAATAAGAGAGAATAATGTTAAGCCCTTAACTGGAATAAAAAAAATGTCGGTACTAATTGTTTCTTAAAATGAATGGCTCATATTATTTTGATTTTAGTATTTTTAATGATTTTCCTTATTTACCCTTTATTATATTATTTTCTTTCCTTAAATAACCTTAAATTCCGTTAATATAAACTTTATTAACGGAATATTCCGTTAACTATTTACTATTCTTAACTTATTAATTTCTATAAAAAAGGTCTTAGGTTCGAACCTCATCATATTCTAATTAGAGTTAGCATAATTGTTAAACATATACTACGAATATGTTAAAATGTATTAAAAACATAATATAAAATTTAACATAAACTTTGATCAAATAATTAATTAGTCCGACTAAATACATAGCATTAAATGATTATAAATCAGGAACTTGGAAAATCATTTGATTTTCTTTCATTAAAAAATAAATAAATTTAAGCTCAGTTTTTTTTTTTTTTTTTTTCCGTTTAATTAATCTTCTTTTGATTATTGAGAACAAAACTTAATATTTCAATTATACTTTTATCAATGCATGAAAACTTCTAAAGAAATTTGTAAGTTACTTTTTACTATATTATTATAACAATATCTATTGTAACCTTATATTTTGAATTATTTATTATCATCCTCTATTGACAGTAATTGTCATTGAAAAGCTCTCGAAAAGATTTGTCTCAATAAAAATGGAAATTAAAAAAATCAATGATTTCATTATTGTGGATGAAAAGTATGTACGCCACTTTATTCAATCGTTGTGCTGTGGAACCGTGTGTCCACCTTGCAAGGTGGAAACTCTTCTATGTTCATAATTATTATGTGTTCATAATTATAAAGCTATATATTTATAATTTTTGAACTTCATATTCATAATTATTGAACTCTATATTCACAATTACAGAACTCTATGTTCATAATTACTAAATTATATATTCATAATTTTTGAACTTCATATTCACAATTATTGAATCTGTATATTCATAATTACAGAACTATATGTTCACAATTATGTTCACAACTTTATGTTCATAATTATAGAACTATACGTTCATAATCTTTAAACTATATATTCATAATTATGAACAGTTTTGGAACCATGTCCACCTTGCAAGGTGGGCACGGTTCCACAGCATAATTTGCCCACTTTATTGCTCTTATTAATTAAATTAAAAAATAAATTAGTAGCTACAACAAAAAATAATATCAACATGTGCTTGTAAGATAAAGAGAAGTTCATAACACAATTAAGATTCCAGTCATATATACACAATAAGGCAAATTTAAAACTTTCTACACCATAATCTCATTGCATGATGAATCCCTCTATGATATCACCAATAACCCAATTGCACATGACACAATACCAATAACAAAAAAAAAAAAAAAAAAGACATGTATTGAAGATGAAAACAATAATAATACTATTCAAAAGAGAATTAGAAAAATTTAAACAAAAATAGTATTTATTTAGACTATCGCTTTTAGACTTAGTACTTAGATTAGCGTTATTACAAACTTGCAAACATTTATTTTTGTTACAGTTATATACAATCAATCTCTAATATATTATCTTGTATTTATATACTTTAAATTACCGATTTAAATAAACAAATTCAACATTTATTTACCATGAACATCTTCTATATAATATTACATTGATATACTTTGAAATACTTATTTAAAAATAACCATTGGGCATTATCTTATTCGCGCAAAGCGCGTAGAAAAACTAGTAATTTAATAAGAGTAAAATAGAGTACTAATTATGCCAACTTTGATTGGGATGGGGTTCGAACCAAAGACCTTTCTTATTGAAATCAATGAATAAGTTAACGGTGAACTAACAGAAATTAACGGAAAAGAATATTTAATGGAAAAGTTAACGGATAATCATATTCATTAAGGATAAATTATGAAATCTTAAGGAAAAATTAAAATATGATCAATCTGAACCATTCATTTAATTAAAAAATTTGACCGTCATTTTTTCTACCTATTATAGGCCTAACTCCTTGTAACACCTTGGTGAACATCTAGTGGATTGGAAGGTTGTAGTGGTTGTAGAGGATGACCGCTACTGCCCCAGGCGGCGGAGTTCCTGGAGCAGGCAGGGCTGTCAGTAAGCGGCGGAGCGGCCGTGGCGTTCCCCGGGCTCCGGCAGCAGCATTGGAGTGGTACATGTACTTCGCCGCTTGGGGCACTAGTATGTAGCCCAGTAATATTGTATGTAGTCAAATATTAATTTTTTTTCATTTAATTTTTTGAAATAAGTAAAATGTCAATTTTAACCCGGCTAAAAATAGAGAGTTTTTTTTTTTTTTTCCGGTGAAATTTTGACGAAAAAGTGGCTAGAATGACCATTTTTGCAAAAAAATCAAAAGTCGGGACTAAAATTACAAGGTTCAAAAGTCGTGGATCAATTCTGTCAGTGCCACTATAATCGTGGGACTAAAAGTGCAAAAAACTCCATTGTAAGATCTCATGACCTTCCGGATGGAAAAGTCCCTACATGTCATTTGAGTACCAAGATGCTTGGCTTTTAGCGATGGTTTTAGTTCACGGCTTCAAGCTAGTACTGTGCGCTTGGTATAAATAAAAAAGAGTCCAGGAGGAATTGAACTCCTTTACTTCCATTGACGCCTTTCTTAAATGCACTCTCTTAGATAACAATAATTTAGAAAATGTCATCTTGGTTCTCTCTTCCCACCCCTTTCAAATCCCCCGACGATGACCAAAACCATTCCGATCCGAACCTTCCCTCCATCTTTCGCGGCGTCGCAGCCTTGCTTTCGCCTCCTCTTCCCGCCGCAGGAGACGGCGTGGCGGCGGAGAGCTCTCAGGCGATTGTGGGAATCAGGAATGATTTGGTGGAGATCGGGGACAGCTTCAAATCGGGCCTTTCATTCTTCGCATCCAACATGGCTGCTTCTGAATTTTCGAAACTCGCCTCCAATTTTTTGAAGTTTAAGGATGATGAAGTGGAAGGGCAGGTCGAGGAAGATGATGAAGTGGAAGAGGAGGAGGACATGATTGGGATCACCGATGAAGTGGTGGACTTTGTGAGGACTATTTCCTTTAGACCTCAGCTTTGGACTGATTTTCCTATCAGTTTAGCTAAAGGTAAATTTCATCTTTCTTCACTTTCAAGTTTACTAAAGCAAACAATGGTACAGTGAACTTCATCAAATTCATCAATGATATTAATGTGTGTGTGTGTGTGTTTTTTTTCCGGAAATTATACGTGGTGGTAAGATAATTCGTTAAGTGCTGTTATACTTATAGCATTAATAGTTTTTATTTTTTATTTTTACGGTTATATAGATAAATAAATGTGGAGTCACACAGTCACACTTTAGTTGTTGGTTACTTATGATCATAATCCTTATTACAAAAAATTTAATAGCAATTTGAAATAAATAAAAACTGTGATACTATTTATAAAAATGATCATTACTAATGATAAATACTGTAAAATTGTGATACTTAGTGTAATTCTAATGTAATATTGTAATATTTATAGGTGAAATTTTACTTATGAAAGAAATTGTAATACTTATTGTAGAAAATTTAATATCAATCTGAATTAAAAATAAATCTAGATATTGTAATACTTAACTTGTGATACTATTTAGGGTAATAAAACTGATCATTACTACTGATAAATATTGTAATATTTATAATTGAAATTGTGATACTTATACACCCAGTTGTCTACAACTCGACCCGTCTCATGGACAAAGATCGGTGAGACGGTCTCACACAAGTTTTTGCCATAAATGTGTTTTTGCTTGTCTGTGAAAGAGATTTGTTTGAGAAGGTGAACAATTTTTGGGAAATGTCTGTGTGGAAGGGATGTGTAGGACTAATAGATGATATGTATGAAGAGCATCCAACTTTTTTGATAACAAAATAGCTAGGCTTATCTCCTTTGGTAGTATATATTTGAATTAATCCTTCTATGCACCTATAAATGTGAAGATCAAGGAGCATATATATATATATATATATATATATATATATATATATATATATATATATATATATGCATATTATGATATTGTAGATAATATTCCTCATTTACTGATAACACTACATATGTGGAAAGTGGCATTTAGCCATATATTACTGCATTTTCTGTTTTGATGCTAAAGTTACTTATTTAACTTCTGTTGGCACTTGGATCTTTATATGAAATATGTGAAATTTGTTGTAGACTTTCATATCTCTGATAACCAAAGAGAGCATGTGGAAAATATTGAGCAACTGGTGCCCAGTCTTGGATCCTTAAAGTTAAAACTTGCCCACCATTTAACAGATGGGCAGTTTTGGATGATATATTTCACCTTGTTGCTTCCTAGGTTGGATGAGAATGATTTGGGGCTCCTATCAACTCCTGAGGCAAGTCTCTCTCTATAACACAGCCACATATCACACATGTTCATTTGTGATTGTGTGTGTTTGTTTGAATAACTATCTTTAGTGAGTGCAGTTATAATAGTCAGAGAGATGTGGTTTTAGCTGGCTAAACATAGCACATTGTCTGATACCAATTCATGTTTCGATTGAAGCATGTACTCCATCTCAACTAAAAGCCTAAGCTGATAGTTGGATTGCATGGATTGCACAAAATACCTTTGGTCTGGCTCTGATATCAAATTGAAGCATGTATTCCATCTCAACTAAAAGCCTAAGCTGATAGTTGGATTGCACATTAATGGCTATATGCTCAACACTCATGAACTACCTCTGCTTTTAGCATATTTGAAAGTTGCTTCATTCAGTGTAGACCTTTTAAAACAAAAGAAGTGATATTGAACATGATTGCATGCATGAACTAGTTTTTATCTTGGTGGGGTTTTATGTGTCTGCAGATTGTCAAAGTTAGGGAGATGCTTCTCCAGCAACTGCGAAATAAGAAAATTACCGAGTCAGAGCCTACAAAAGAACCCGAGACAGTGCCAACATCTCTGGATCGTGAAAAGCAACTGTCTAATACTAATACTGCAGCCGAGCCTCGTAGTAATGCTGCACCAGATGTGAAAGTTATCAAAGACGAGAAATCTGAGCAGCAGATCAAAGATGTGGAGGATGTTTCATTTAGTGATCTGGAGGATGATGATGATACTGATTCATCAGATAAAAAACGTGAAACCAGGGTGTCACACAGCAAGAAAGTTTCATCGTCTAGTGAATCACATGAATGGGTTCAACTAAATGAAAGTTCCAATGATCGGGTTACACAACGAATTGCTGGCCAGTCTACTTCCCGTGGGAAAGATTCAGAAGGTGAAGAGTCGAGCGATTGGCACACTGTTGATGATGCTGATTTTGATAGTTTGGCAACTATTTAAGATCCTCTGCAACTGTACATTGTCTTCCTTTACAATCTTTGATTGTCTTTTTTTTTTTTTTTTTTTCGACATTTTTTTGTCGATGTAGATTTTATCTCAAAATCTGAAAAGAAAAAGGAAAGCGAAGAAAGTTATCTTAATGTGGTACTATGCTTAATAGATTTATTTGTGTAATTGTTGGTATTATATGATTTTTACTTATCCAGAGGAAGTATATGCTTTGCGTTAGTAGTTTCATGTACTTGTAATTCCAGCACTGTCTTAGTTGGATTCAGAAGCAAAGCCTTAAGAAGGAGATCTTTAATTGTGCTCTTCAACCTTTCCTACTTCCAAGTTCCAATAGGCTCTTGCACGGCAAATTATACCCTGGACTACAACCCTAGTCCAGAATGGCATTCATAAAGTGCATGCGGTTAACATATTGGCCTTGTTTGGTAACATAGTTAGCTTATATTTCACCACTATTAGCTATTTGACTTGGTTAACAATCAACATAATTGTTTGATTAATTAACTTTTTGTAACAGCTTATTGCTCTAAAATGCTAAAATTCAAAAAGCTGCTCAAATCAGGTTTGAGCTGCTTTTTCGACAAACTTTTTGAGAAAGTTATTTTACACGTAATCAGCTAACAACTAATTTTCTAAACATCTTTCTACACCCAGCTAATGATATCAACTAGTTAAACCCACTAACTCAATCAGAGTTATTTACCAAATAACAAATTTTTTATTCATATTATTTATAATTAACAGATTATATATTTGTTTTTTTGTTGGTGTACCCATAGTTTCCATCGTCGAACACAATGACTAATCCCTCGCTAAATTGTAGGCAGCTCTATTTGGTGCGACAGTTGGCCTAGAGATTTAAGGCTGCTCCATACTCAAAGTCAAGGATAGAATCCTTGACATTTGGTTAAGGATATATGAGTCCCTTCCACTCAACCACACACCCCAAGTTACATATTATGTATTTGCGATCAAGGATGAATATTGTTTTGGACCAAAGTCCACATTACAAAGTAGACCATGGTCCATGGTATAACAATTGCGGCACACAGTTGTGTGGACCACAGTCCAAAACGACGTCGTTTTGATGTTGAAAAATAATTCTTTGTTCGGCGCGCGTGTTAAAACAATGAACATTCTTGGGTAAGATAAAGTATTTTATGAGTTAGAATAATGTACATTATGTGTTAGAATAATGTATTTTATGTGTTAGAATAATGTACTTTATATGTGTAGAATAATGTATTTTGTGTGTTAGAATAATGAAATTTCTAGAGAAAGATAATGTATTTTATGATTTAAAATAATGTACTTTATGTATTACAATAATGTATTTTACGAGCTAATTAGAATAATGTATAATGCACTTTATATGTTAGAATAATGAAATTTCTGAGATAAAATAATGCATTTTATGAGTTAGAATAATGTACTTTATATGTTTTTGGACCGTGATCCTTACAGTTGTGTGGGCCACGGTCCATGTAATAATGATTGAACAATTGCTCTACGGCAAAACGACGTCGTTTTGCACTTTTTTTTTTTTTTTTTTTAAATTTCGTTTCTCGTGTCTGATGTTAAGTTCTTAAAAAAAATAAAAAATTCCCATGTTTCGAATATACATAATTGTATAATAGAATGTACATAATTATATAACAGAATACACATACACTTTTTTGAAAGAATAATACACATAATCTAACATAATACATAATACACATAAACTCTTAACATAATACACATAAACTCTTAACTCTTAAAAAAACAATCTCATGTTTCGAATGTACATAATTGTATAATAGGATGTACATAATTGTATAAAAGAATATACATACACTCCGTCGCGTCAATTTCCTACACAACTTAACAAAACGACGTCGTTTTAGAAGGACGAGACTCATATTGCTATGTGTGCTGTGGTGTTACCGATTGTGCACTTTGAGATGCGGAGGCCAGAGAAGTTTCAAGAAAATGATTTATATATTTTTTAAAAGATTTACATTTTTATCCTTTTAATTATTTTTTATTTTGAAATGTTGTACCGTAACTTAATTTTTAAGTAAAATGCAGCCTCTTATTTTTAGTTTTTCAATTTAGTCCCTTAACTTGATGGGACTAATAAAATGAAACTTGATTTTTCAACTATAGGGTTAGTCATTTCAATCATTATTCTATGGAGCATCGTAAATAAAAAGTACATTATTTGTGTACTGAAAGTACATTATTTATTTATTTATTATTAAATAATGTATATTCGGTATACAAATAATGTACTTTTAGTATGTTAAAAGTGTACATTGTATTCGGAGAAAATACATTATTTGAACACTGAAAATACACTATTTTATATAATGTACATTCAGTATACAAATAATGTACTTTTAGTATATTAAAAACATATTTTTTTTATGAAACACACAGCACTAACGGTTGTAGCATTATTATTGTTATTGTCAACTAGTAGAAATGTCGTTACATGCGTGAATGTTCATTATTTATATATTGTGAAATTGATTCGTGAGTCTTGAATGCAAGTTGGTGTAATACTCAGTAATTTTCACTTTATGTTCGAGGACGAAAACATTATTTTTAAACAAAAAAAAAAAACTATTTTTTTTTAAAAAAGGAAAGATTAATTTTTTTAAAAAGGAAAGATTAATTCATTGAATCAGAATGAAAACAATGACAAGAAAAGATGGAGGGGAGTCCAGCCACTCTCCGCAATCTAACAAAGAAAAGGCCTCCCTAAAACAATAAAGTGGGCGGCACAATTCGCAAATCGCTTAACAAAATGGAATTCAACATCCCGTATCTCGGATGCTAATTCCTTTGCATCATCTATTAAAAAACCAAAAGACGAATTGAAAGACGAGGCACGAATAGCATTGAACACAACTTGCGAGTCCATTTCCACATCCACGCTCCCTAACCCCGTACCCTTCAGCCAACTTAGGGCCTCCCGAATGCACAAGGCCTCAGCTTCCTTGACCAAGTAACTCCCAGTGGCTAGCATGTTCTTCGCCGCCATGAAATTCCCGCAATCATCACGCAGAACCCAACCCAACCCCATCCGGTTCTCACCCTGGCGTACGGAAGCATCAATATTAATTTTAATCCTGCCAGCTTGCGGTTTCGTCCACTGCTCAATGTTCAGTCCTACCAACGGCACATCTGCAACCTCATTCGCACACCGCCACCCTTCCAGAAAATCAAGAGTCCGTTGCACCATCATGGCCGAGTTAAACGCAACCCCCTTCCAGAAATTATCGTTCCTGCTCGACCAAATTCCCCAGCAAACCATCACAAACCTCGGTAAAGAATCAGTATCCAACTTACTAACACACCAAAAAAACCAGTCAGAGATGTTATTACCAGTGAAAGCATTCAGGTGCGGCACACCCATTAAATTCCAAACACGCCTCGCCTCGATGCAATAGACAAAAAGATGGATCGCAGACTCAGCTGCCGACCTGCACATATAGCAATCGAGTGAGCAAGTAACCTGCTTGGAGGCTAAAGCATCACGCGTTGGAAATTTCACCTTGGGGGAGGAGGGGGGGGGGGGGGGGACATGCAGGTTCCATATACTTGACCACAGCCGAACATCAGCAGTAACCATAGTGATATGCTTATAGCAAGACATTACCGAATACGTCCCCTTTTGACCCCAATACCAAGTCCATTGGTCACGAGGCCTTCGACTACTAACTGGAATATTTAAAATCAGATTAGTATCACGGGAATTAAAAATGTCATTCACACATTCCACATCCCAACCCGTACCCGTATCTCAAAATTATTTTATCAAAATCTGTGACTCAAAAATATTTTGAGGGCTCATAAATAAATTTTCTTTTAAAAGAAATTTTCTCTCGAGTTAGCAACATAATTATTTGGCCACCCGAATTACAATGTTTGATTTGAGGGAATTGCAATTTCACCAAGTTGCAATTCCCTCATTTTGTTGAATTGCAATTCATACCCTCCCCATATGAATTGCAATTCAATGGGGAAAGGAAATGGAAAAAAGGAAGAAAAAGACGTTATTACTCTTGATTATTATTGGTATTATTATTACACAAGGACATTTCAATCTTTATAATGTGGAGAGTAATGGGACAGTCTGACGGGATTGCTGAACTCGTCTACACAGTCTCGTTTTTTATTTATTTATTTATTTATTTTTTTTTTGAGGAGTGTTTTTGAAAAAAATAATTTATTTTCTCAAAAAGCTTATCAAAAAAGTTGTTTTGAGTAACTTTTTTGAATTTTAACGTTTCAATCAGCGCAATAAGCTGTTACAAAAAGTTGATTAGCTAAATACGCATATTGATTATTTGATCAAGTCAAATAGCTAATAGCGATCAAATAAGTCAAATTTAAATAATAAGTTATGTTACGTACCATGACCTTTTCTCCTTTTTAATTTTTTTTTTTTCTTTTTCTTTCTTCTTCCATTTCTTCTCGGCAGTTTGCTCTTTCTTCTTCTCTCTTCTATCTTCTTCTCCATCTCTCTTCTCCCTATTTAAGGCCACATATGTATAATAATATTTATTATATTATTTTAATAAAATATGTAATTATAATATTTTAAATGTTGATATTGTAATTACTATTAATTTTATTATCATTATTATTGTATATAGGAGCGGAGCGAGAATTTTATTTTGATGGACGCGGAATATTACAAAAGAGATAGTTTAGAAAAAAATAAAACACAAGTATAACCATAGATATTATTGGATATGGACTAAAAAATAAAACATATCAAACTTGTATATGAAATTGTGTTGAACCAATAATAAAAAGCCGCAGAATATTACAAAAGAGATAATTTGAAAAAAAAAAAACACAAGTATAACTATAAATATTATTGGATATAAACTAAAAAAATAAAATATATTAAAACTTTATATGAAATTGTGTTAAAGCAATAATAAAAAGCCATAAAAACCATGTTGAGCCTTACAAAGATTTGGACCCAAACCTCAGACAATCTCAAACACACATCTAACCAATTAAACTAAGTCATCTCTTGTAAACTTTTGTTTGTTTTCTTATACTAATACTAAAATTTGTACTATATATACATATATACATACACAGATTATATATGAGGTGGGGGTGACCGAGTGAGGGGAGGGGGGCAGCTGCTCCCACTGCCCCCATGCTGCCTCCGCCCCTGATTGTGTAAAGACATATTGATCTTTATACTCTTTACTAGTTCTTTTACGCGTTTTGCGCGAATAGAATAATACCCAATGATTATTTTTAAATAAGTAGAGTAAAAGACATTTTTGGTCCTAGACTTATAGTGGCACGGACAATTTTAGTCCTTTTTTAAAAAATCAGACAATTTGTGGACACTCTTATTAAGACGAGGACAATTTTAGTCCTCCGTCTAAATTCTCGTTAGATGGCATGTTAAATAGGGGGTAATTTCGTCTTATCAAGTGTCCTTCATTCTTTCCCTTTTTATTCCCGTTTTATTCCCGTTCTCAGTCAGCGAAGACATTCGAGTGAAACCCTAATTTGTATTCTTGCCCCACCAGTAGAAGACCATGTCGAAGACATAATTCGAAGATTGAAGACCACATTCACTCGAAGATTGAAGACCACATTCGCTCGAAGATTGAAGACCACATTCGCAGTGATTGAAGACCACATTCACCACTCTACTCCACAATTAGACGAAATAGAGGACGAAGGGAGGCAAATGGAGATGAATAAATCAGGTAAGGAAGCATTTCGTTTGTCTTTGTGTGCTATGTATGTTGAAAGTAGTTTCTTTATATATGTATGCTATCATTTATATATGTATGCTATCTAGGTCCCAGTGCAGTTGTGAATAATTTGTGTTGCTATCTTTATTGTTGAAAGTAGTTTCTTTAAATAATTTGTGTTGCTATCTAGGTCCTAGTGCAGTTGTGAATGGGTCCATGTGTTTTTGGTTTGTTGTTCACTTTTATGAAGTGCAGTACATATATTCATATAGTGTGGACCACTTGCATTTGTCTTTCCTATTGGTGACCACAATTGTGTATTCAATTAGTTGGTTTTATTGCAAAATAATCAGTGTTGAATAATCAGTATTGGCTTTAAATAATCAATTGTGTATTTTATTGAAAAATAAACCACATGTATGCTATCTAGGTCCATGTGCTATTGGCTTTAAATAATCAGTGTTGCTTTGGACTGCAAAATTGGTTTTAAATAATCAGTGTTGCTTTCATATATTGGCTTTTACTGCTTTGGACAGTGTTGAATTTTGTTCTTTCTTTAAGTTATTTTTTTTTCTTTTGACCTAATGAAATAGATGGAAACAGTGCTCAGTTTATATTGAAGCTAAAACATGGTGGTTGCCTTAAAGTTAAAGGAGTAGGATATGTTGGAGGAATTAGTCAACGTTTTACTTTGGACATTGATTTGTGGGGGATGATAACATTAAGGGAGACAGTTGAAGAATTGGGATATAACATGCTAGACAAGTTTAAGTATTTTCACACTTACTAATTCAGGAGAATTATTTGAATTAGTAAATGACAGTGACTGCTGGACAATTTCTGATTTTGGAATGTTTCCTAAGGAGATTGAAGTGTGGGTTGTTTGTGGTGAGTCTGGTGAGGCTGAGGGTGATGGTGATGGGTCTGCAGAGGGTGAATATACTGACAGTGATGAGTCAGACAGTGTTTCAGAGGACTATGAGTACAATAATGAAAGTGGTGAAGATGATGACTTAGACTTTGAGACTAATGTAGATCCAAATGTGGAGTTTGAAGGGACTGGGAAAGGGAAACAGATTGGGAGTGTGGCTGGGAAAGGGAAACAAGTAGGGAGTGTGGCTGGGAAAGGGAAAGGGAAAGAGACTGTGGATGGGAGTGGGAGTGTGCCTAAAGTAGTTGAGGATGTTGGCTTGAATCTGTCTGATGAAGATAGTGGAAAAGACAGTGATGAAGAACAGAATTATAAATGGCCAGTTTTCAGGGCAAGCACTGATTTGAAATCCCCTAAGTTTTGTGTTGGATTAACATTTGGAACAAAGGGTGAAGTGAAAGATGCAGTCCACAATTATGCATACAACAATGGCAAGGAATTAAAGTTCACTAAGAATGATAAGATGAGGATGTATGTAAGATGTAGACAAGAAGGATGCCCTTTCAGAATTAATTTATGGAAAGAGAAAAATGCAATGTCTTGGAGGATTACAACTTTTGATGAAGAACATGATGGCTGTGGTTGGGTGTATAAGAATAGAATGGTGAAATCAAGTAGACTTGCCAAGAGATGGATAAAAGAGATTGGAAGCAACTTAAACTGGACAAGTTCACAGTTTAGAGACAGGGTGAACACTGACGAAGGAATGAAGATAAGTAACAAGAAAGCCTATAGAATAATAAAAAGAGCAAAGGCAGTAATTGAAGGAGTTGCACTGGAGTTTTTTAACAAGATTTGGGATTATTCTTTAGAGATTGAAAAAACTAACCCAAGGAGTTCTTGCCATGTCAAGGAAACTGAAAAGATATATGATGGAAAGACAAGATTTCTTAGGATGTACTTTTGTTGGAAAGCTTGTAGGGATGTATATAAGTTTTGTAGGAAGATAATTGGAGTAGATGGCACACATCTAAAGAACAAGTTTGGAGGACAACTTTTAACTGCTGTGGGTGTAGATGGAAATGAAAGTATATTCCCATTGGCTTATGCCATTGTAGAAGGAGAAACAAAAGATTCATGGATTTGGTTCTTGCAGTATCTTCAAGATGACCTAGAGATCACACCACAAGCTGAACAACAACTAACCTTTATTTCAGGTATAGAATTCTGAGTTATCAATCTGATTTTTGAATTTTGAATTATGATTTTTGAATTTTGAAATTTGAATTCTGCACTAATTCGGTTTACTCCTTTTATTTATACATACATACATATATATATATATATATATATATATATATATATATATATATATATATATATATATATATATATATATATATATATATATATATATATATATATATTATAGACAAACAGAAAGGTCTCTTGCCTACATTTGAGCAAGTGTTTCCAAATGCCACACATAGATATTGTGTTAGGCATCTCCATGGGAACATGAAGTTGGCAGGTTTTGTGGGCAAGGCAATGAAGGATTGTTTATGGGCAGCAGCCAAGGCAACAACAGTAAACAGCTTCACTGATGCTATGGAGGAGATCAAGAAGTTAGATATGGATGCATACTTATGGCTAGCTGAGAAACACCCTTCAGAATGGTCAAGGTCCCATTTCACAACTTTTTCTAATTCTGATGCATTAGTGAATAACATATCAGAAAGTTTCAATGCCATGATTTTAGATGCAAGGGCAGAACCACTAATATCTTGTGTAGAATCTATTAGGAAGTTACTTATGGCTAAATTATTTGAAAATAAACAAAAGGCTACTAAGTGGAAGGGTCCATTATGTCCTTCAATAATTTCTGTAATTGAGAGGGATGCTGCTGGATGTTTAGCGGCTCAAAGTGATGATAATCTATTTGAGATAAAGTGCATGGTAGGGTTAGAGGGGTTAGAGCAACATACAGTGGATTTGTTAAGGGGTAGCTGTAGTTGTAGGAGGTGGGAGTTAACTGGAATACCTTGTAAACATGTTGTGTGTGCCATCTGGATGAAACATGGAAGAGGGCCTGTTCATAACTATGTACACCCTTGCTACTCAATAAACAATTACTTGAATACCTATGGAGGGAGGATAAACCCACTTTCTGGTCCAAGTGAATGGCCAAGGTTAGACAAGGAACCTCCATTGCTTCCACTATACACAACCAAGGTGGGAAGACCAAAGAAATTGAGAAAAAGGGGCAGAGATGAAATCACCAAGGATGGGACACATATGAACCCTAGCTTGCTAGTTAAGCATTGCAAGAAATGCAATAAGACTGCCCATAACTCTAGAACATGCCCTCAAGATCCTTCTACAAGTCAAAGAAAGGTATTGACAACAACTACTTTTAATGTATGCATATATTTACTGTTAAAAGAAAGATATTTACTATAATCCATTGTTTGTTTGTGATGTAGCTGAATCCAAGAAAAAGGACAAGGAAGAACAAATCCAGGACTCCACTTCCATCATCTACTGTGACTCCAGTTGCAGCAGCTACTAGGACAAAGAAGAACAACTCTGGGACTCCAGTTGCAGCAGCTACTAGGACAAGGAAGAACAACTCTGGGACTCCACTTGCAGCAGCAACTAGGACAAGGAAGAACACATCTGGGACTCCACTTGCAGCAGCAACTAGGACAAGGAAGAACACATCTGGGACTCCACTTGCAGCAGTTACTGGGACTTCACTTGAAGGGAGTAGTGTTGCAGCTGAAGACATGACTGAATTTTGGAATGAAGCAGCAGAGGTGGCAGCAATGTATGACAATGGACCTCAACCTGATGAAATCTAAATTACACAGCCAGAGTATGGGGTTGACATTACACAGCCAGAGCATGTTTCTGTTACACCTCCTCAGCCAAAGAATGTTTGTGTTAGACCTCCTCCTCCCAAAAGGTCTAACTTAGGGTTGACATCAAGGAACAAATTACCAATTCAGAGGGCACCTATGACAAGATCTAGGACAACACTGAAGTACAAGTTCACCAACACCGTGGATACACCTGTGGACATCGAATGAATGACATTAAGATGTTCTTTTTTTGGTTCCATGTAATCACTGTTTAAGCCTTGTATTTTTTACATCAAAACTGACATTCTTGCTTAGCTTTTAAAACTGAAACTGGCAGTGAATGTAGTGGTGTTTATTGGCAGATTCTTACTGAAATTGGCAGTGAATGAATGTAATCAGTGAATGAATGTTGTGTAGCTTTGCTTTGTAAAACTGAAATTGGCAGTGAATGTAGTGGTGTTTATTGGCAGATTCTTACTGAAATTGACAGTGAATGAATGTAATCAGTGAATGAATGTTGTGTAGCTTTGCTTTGTAAAACTGAAATTGGCAGTGAATGTAATGGTGTTTTTTGGAAGCATTGATAAACTGATTTGTGTATTTGCTTTGTAAAACTGGCAGTGAAACCAAATATCCACTGATAAACTGAATTTGAATAAATTGTTAAACTGCTAAACTGAATTTGAATAAACTGAATAAACCAAATATCCAATGAAACCAAATATCCATTGATAAACTGATAAACTGAATTTGAATAAACTGCTAAACTGATAAACTGAATTTGAATAAACTGAATAAACCAAATATCCAGTGAAACCAAATATCCATTGATAAACTCAAATATCCATTTGCTCCCTACAAATAAACTGATAAACCAAATATCCATTGATAAACCAAACACCAATTATGGAAGCATATACATGTTGCTCCCTATAGATACAACAATTGAAAGATAAGAAATTAATAGTACAATAAGGGCAACTGCAACCAACATCATCATGGATCTACATTTTGTATTCCTACGATTATTCTTAATTTGAATGTCTTTCCATTTGCTCAACTTGCATTTTAAATATGCGTTTTCTTCTTCACTTTTGTTAACTTTCTTCAATAAGCCCGGTATAATCTTCTTTGACCTAGGGCACATTGGGGGATCGAACCAAGCCACGAATCCATCCTGATAAATTTGCACAAATTAAAACACCAATATAAGTAATTCAATTTCACATTTCTGAATCATCAAACTCAAAAAAAAAAAAAAAAAACTTATTTATCAGCATGGATAATGATTACATCTTAAAATTAAAAAAAAAAAAAAAAACAAATTTATCCAAACAAATTTAAAAATTTGCATCTAACATTGCATCCTAAACATTCCCAGTACCTCCTTCCCGGGTTCTCATTGGTCCAAGATGTTCTCAAAACCATTTCTTGCCCACATTCACAAACTTGAATCGAAATCCATTCACCATATACCTTTCACCTTGTAGTTGATGAACTGGAAGAGTTACAGCTTCCTCCTTGCATTTTCCTTCGACCAGATTTGCCTGTTTAGAGAGAGTGTTGCTTCGACCAGGATTGCTTCTTCAATCTGCTTCTTCGCTCGTCAATCTTGAATGAAGAACAGAACCACATTGCCGTATTAAAATGGAGGACGTAAGCTGAAAAGACGAATGTACCCCCTATCTAACGGGCCATCTAACAGAAATTTAGACGGATGACCAAAATTGTCCTCGTCATAATAAGAGTGTCCACAAATTGTTTGATTTTTTTAAAAAGGACTAAAATTGTCCGTGCCACTATAAGTCTAGGACCAAAAATGTCTTTTACTCAAATAAGTATTTTAAAGTATATCAATGCAATATTATATCTGAGATGTTCATGCATAGGTAAATAAATTAAATGTTGAATTTATTTATTTAAATCGGTAATTAAAATATATAAATGCAAGATAATATATGAAAGATTGATTATATTTTCACTAAAATAAATATTTACAACTTTGTAATAACGCTAGTCTAAATACTTAGTCTAAAAATAATAGTCTAAATAAATACTACTTTTGGTTTAAATTTCTCTAATTCTACTTTTGGTTTGAATACTACTTTTGATTTAAACAATAGTCTTCATCTTTCGTACATGTCTTTTTTTTTTTTTTTTTTTAATTTTTTTTATTGGTAGTGTGTCATGTGCAATTGGGTTACTGATGGTATAACATAGATGGATTCGCCGTGCAATGATATTATGGTGTAGGAAGCTTTAGATTTGCCTTGTTGTGTATATGATGGGATCTTAGTTGTACTATTAACTCTTTATCTTACAAACACCTATTGATATTTGGTAGTTGTAGTTTTCCCCTACATGTTTTATGCGTTGTGAGATGTGTGTCGTAGGTTATCATGTGAAAGTATTAATGCACAAAATATTAATATTTATTATATTTGTATAAAATACTTGGTAAATAAATAATATAACATATTTTGTATTACGGAGTATAATTTTGATATTTAATTACAAGATAATGTAAAAAGAAGACAATGGACAATATAGTAATATAATAAATTAATAAATTTGAAGGTAATGAATATGTGAATTATAGAAAATAAAGATAATATAAATAATGAAATTATATCTCTTTTAAATTTTTTTTATAATGAATAATTTTTTATATAAAGGCATTATAGACATCTAATTCTAAATTAATTAAATGCATATGTATTATTTTTTGTTGTAGCTACTAATTTATTTAATTTAATAAGAATAATAAATTGACGTACATACTTTTCATCAACAATAATGAAATCATTGATTTTTTTTTTAATTTACATTCGTTGTTGAGATAAATTGTTTTGAAAGTTTGTCAATGACAATTGTTACAATTATTGTCAATAGAGGATGATAATAAATAATTCAAAATATATAGTTACAATAGATATTGTTATAATGATATAGTAAAATTTAACTTACAAATTTCTTTTGAAGTTTTCATGCATTGATAAAATTATGATGTGTAGACTTGTTCAATTGGAGCCAGTAGGATGTCAAAATTGTCAATTCTTTGGAAAAAGGTCCTACCGTTTTAGAGTCCAGGTGTAATTGTATTTATGATCAACAACTTTGTACGTGCATGTCTGACAATGATGTAAGAACAATTTTGTTTGATAAAAAAATAATAGTACAATATTTGTAAAGTAACGTACAATTGTACCATTATAAAAATACATACAAAAAATATTAATACCATAACGACCTAAATCATACCAATAATGCAAAAATATAATTAAAATATTAAGTTTTGTTCTGATCTAAATAATCAAAAGAAGATTAATTAAACGAAAAAAAAAACTTAACCTAATTTTTTTTTAAATGCATAAAGATCAAATGATTTTTAAAATTCTTGATTTATAATCTTTGATGCTTAACTTTGAATGTTATGTATTTAGTCGGACTAATTATTTGACCAAAGTTTATGTTAAATTTTATATTATATATTTTTTAATATATTTTAACATATTCGTAGTATATGTTTAACAATTATTCTAACTCTAATTGTGATGGGGTTCGAACCTAAGACATTTCTTATATAAATTAATGAGTAAGTTAAAAATAATAAATAGTTAACGGAATATTCCGTTACTAAAGTTTATACTAACGGAATTTAGGTTATTTAAGGAAAAAAAATAATATAATAAAGGGTAAATAAGGAAAATCATTAAAAAAAATACTAAAATAAAACTAATATGAATCATTCATTTTAAGAAATAATAGTACTGACATTTTTTTATTCCAGTTAAGGGCCTAACATTATTGGCTCTTATTAGAATGATGATGATGATGATGATGATGAGGAGGAGATGATGATGATGATGATGATAGATTTATTACCATTTTAAAATTAACCAATCAATAAAATTAATATTTTAATAATTTTTTTTCACGACTAAATAATGAAATTAATTTTTTAATATGTAATTTAAATTTCATTATTTGTCAAAATTGATGGAATCGGTGGAATCGTAGAAAAGCTGCCTGCCAAATGCCAACTAGCAAAAATTGGCATTTCCTAACCAGTACCACTCAGCCCATACCCCCCGGGGGTTCACGTGCATCACTTTTCGTGTCTTTCTTTGTCTGCACTTTTCACTGCTCTCTCTACAGACTACAGACTACACTCATTTCATGATCAGAGATTTTTATAATAATAATAATAATAAAATTTATCAGATATATATAATGATAATGTTGTCATCGAATTTAGATATTTTATATACACAATATAATATTGGATGAGTATACAATATCATTGCTTTTACCATCTACAAAATTTTCTAATATATTATTATAATATATACTACAGTGTAAACACTGTCCTATAAGGCTATAACATATATTATTTTAAAAAAAAAATATTATTGTAACCTCAATTATTAGCAATTAGATAATTTAATCATACTAAAAACAAAAACACTACTTAGACTTAAAAACCTACTTCTACATTTTACTCACATTAAGTGTTAAAATTTTATTGGAAGAAAAAACAAATGGATAAAAATCATCAATCCTATTGTTATTAAACAATAAAAGAATGTCACATCATAGAGAGTAAAAAATAGAAGTAAATGTAGTAAAAATAATTCTACATATATGCCAAATGAATATTCCGTACTCAATTATTGTGTTAACTCACAGACGTAATAATATGATATTCCCACGTTTCCACGAAGGACCAATATGACAATGACTCAAGAGAATCAGTTGATAACAATTAACTAGGATGATAATTATGAAACGCCATAGTGATTGTAGGCTAAAATAAAATTTGGTCATCGTTTTAAACACTATTTATTTCTAATAAATGGAAGTGAATGGTAATTAAGATTATTAGGAAAATTTTTCCAATCTAGTGATTGATAATTAAGGGTAATTAAAGGTATGAGTGGTTGGATCTACCTCGATCAAATAATAAAATCAATTATCTAAGACCTTGTGGTCCAATGATATCAAGGTATTCCCCTATGTGGGAGATGTTGGGTTGGAGCTTTGGTTGAGGCAATTATACTGAATTGTATATGTGGATATCCCCTTCCTTTATAATAAAAATAATGAAACCAATTTTAAGTAAAATATATTTGAATACTTTGGGCAAAAGTTTAATTAATTAATCGAGTTTAATTAAAAAATATATTTTACCCAATAGTTATTGCGTGGACCAGTTGTGTGGATTATAGTCCAAAAATCACATCGTTTTGATTTACTTTTATTTTTTCATGCGTCCAACTACAACATTTTTTTTTTATAACTCATAAGGTACATTATTGTAAAATATAATGTACATTATATTATCCCAGATGCTTCATTATTTTAACACGTAATGTAGATTATTCTAACACATAATGTACATCATTCTAACACATAATTTATATTATTCTAATACATAATGTACATTATTTTTACTCATACCATTCTAGACAATGTTTTTTTACCGTGGTCCACACAGCTGTATGAACCACACTCCACCAGCCTTATTTACCGGCCTCTATAAATAAAAATATCGATCTATCCATTGCATCATGCTTCAATTCCCGGCCATTCATCATATAAGAAAATTAAACAGATCAGAAGAAAATGAAGAGTTTCTTGATAAGGATAATCCCATTATTATTTGTTGCCGTGCTTTTCATTTCCTCAGTCACTACTGCCAATCATATTCATGGCTGCGGACACTGCAAACAACACTCCACTACTACTACTACTCACAATAAGCATCACAAACACAAGAAGCCCAGTCCTCCTCCGGTGCCGATTGTTAAGCCGCCCTGTCCTCCACCGCCGCCGCCGCCGCCGTCGTGCCCAGTGGACACTCTAAAGCTAGGGGCGTGTGTGGATCTCCTGGGTGGGCTGGTCCACATTGGGCTGGGAGACCCGGTTGTGAACCAGTGTTGCCCGTTACTCAAAGGGCTTGTGGAGGTTGAAGCTGCGGCGTGTTTGTGTACAACGTTGAAGATAAAGGCTCTCAACCTCAATATCTATGTTCCAATTGCACTTCAACTTCTCGTCACTTGTGGCAAGCCACCACCACCTGGCTACACTTGTTCTATTTAGACCTACCTACCTAAGTACTATACATCTCTCATCTCTCAATTAACTTCACTTCTAACCTTAGCTTGCTTAAATTATATTATTACTCCAAACTTATGGTGTGTTTGGTTCATGTTTTTAGGGCAAATTATGCTGTGCAACCGTGTGCATCATGCATGGTACACACAGAATTGGATCCATAATTTCTATACTACTATAGATTCATAATTTCTATAGTATAGATTCATAATTATTGAACTCTATATTCACAATTACAAAACTCTATATTCATATTTTCAATGTTTATATTCTCAATTGTTGAATTCTGTATTCACAAATCACTGAATTATATGTTCATAATTTGATAGCTATACAGTTTAGAAATTATTAATCTATAGTATATAAATTATAAATCTATAGTATAGAAATTATGAATCTACAGTTTAAAAATTATGGATCCAATTTCGTATGCACATTGCATGGTGCACACGGTTGCACAACATAACGCTCCTGGGTTTAGACAGTAGGAATGAAAATCAAAATCATAGTTAGTGTTTGGTTGACGATTTTTTCAAATACAACTATGAGATTTGATTATCCCTTCAATTAAATTTTTTTTTCCCTAATTAAAAAATGCATCATTTCATCTTATTGGTAATATGATTTTTAAGTTTATATTAGTGTTTTTAGATTTTTGTTTTGATTTTTTTTGTTCATATTGGTGCTTTGGATGTAATTATATTAGGATAAATTGCCTTGATTTTTTGTTTTTGTATTTTTAAAACTTTTATTCCCATTATAGGGTCATATATAACCAAACACCAATATTAGTAATCATTTCAATTTCACCATATTATCAAATATGCAAAATACTTTCACAAAAACATATACTATCACCAAGTATTTGATTCTCATTTCAGTTCCTATTTCCATGTGCGAACCAAACACACCCTTATTTCTACCTCAGCTCCGCCTTTAATTTCAACCACACAGTTTATTTCTTTTTCATTAATTCCATCTGTAGTTAACATTTGTGATTTTGTTTACGTGGTTGCAGGTTCAGAGCTTTAGATTAACGGATTTATGTGAGTTTCTTTTGGGATTATTCAACTTGTGACATTTTATATTTAATACATTTTGTATAAATAATTTGTTGAGAAATCCAAGATGCATGGCTAGCTTCTTTGGAGTGACTTTTTTGAAGTTAATTTAACAAGTTTGTTTTGTATTTGGATGGCTGGAGCCTAGCTGCAAATAAGGATGAAATTTTAAATTCTTCTTTGAAATAATAAATTATGGTTGTAATTTAAATGTATGTAAATTCTAATTAAATTATTTTCGGTATATATTTAGTTTATAATGATAGAGCTAGTCTCATTTCAATATAACATGCACTAAACTAAAGATAAATTTATCACCATATATTAAATATCTAATAATTACTATTTTTTTTGAAAGCAAACATAATCAATATATTAATAACTCAAAGTAGGTAAAATGTTTGGTGGTTCATCAGTCCACTCTGAGTGAGATAACAAAGTCCCATTAGCTTTAGCAAGGGAGTGAGCCATTTGATATTTTTCTCTAGAAATGTACTGGACCTTACAATCAAATATAGAAGAGACAAGGCACCGATAGTCATGAGTTATAGTGCCAAGATAAGAACGTTCGGAACCTACATTAAACATACTAGAGCAAAAATTAAAGCAATATGATTCTACTAAAATATTTGACAGATTATGCTGTTTGATCCATGTAAGAGCCTCCCGAATTGCCATTGCTTCCGTCGTCATAGGATCTGAATGCACCGTAGTTAATGTGGCCCAACATAATAAAGATCCATCAAGAGTACCAATTGGGCCAATCACAAGGTTCAAGTCCAAACAATTAAGACAACCCTTCATTGGTTATATTCAAAGATGGTGGAAATTCAAGTTAAGCCCATTTGCAAAAGATGAAGAAGAACTCAAAGGATTTTTATAATTGTTCAAGTGCTGATTTTGGAGATTAAGTTAGGCCCAAATCAGCCATATTATTTTTGGTCATCATTATTTTAAATTGTTTGGCATGAAAGAGAAAACACTAGTTTGTATTTAGAAATGATTCTTTAAACCCCTTTCTAAATGAGACTATATTTACTTGCTTTCTATATTAGGTTTAGGACTCCACTAGATTGTATTTAGAAATGATTCCTTAAATCCCTTTCTAAATAGGATTATATTTAATTGCTTTCTAGGTTTGGTTTAGGATTCTTTTTCCCATTGTATTTAGGATTACAATGCTGCCCCTATACCTATAAATAGGGCACACCCGTAGCAGTTTCAATAAGGCTTTCAATCAATAAAATTCTTAAGTTTTTCTTTACACTTGTGTAAGAAAACTTATGGCTAAGTGTAGACTCAATTAGTGGCTAGTTCATGGACTCGACTAGCAAATTGATTCGTGGACTCGAATCATTCATCCTTTCTACAACATTAGATTTAGCTTCGTGGACTCGTTCTTGAATCAAAGGAAACTAGATCTGACTCTAGTTGATTGAAGATTGCATCATCAAGGTACTTGAAGCTACAATGGGATTCTTCTAAATCTTTGAAGATTCAGGACTAAGGATTTCCCGTGAGGTCTAAGGTATTTCGATCCATCTCTATCCTTGCACTGAGAACAATATTGGGACAATACTCTATTTTATTTAAACTTACAACTAGGTTCATATCCATTTGGTATTTAGTGCCTAGGGTTTGTTTATTGTCATTGCAAATTTGGTTCCCTGGGATATATATATATATATATATATATATATATATATATATATATATATATATATATATAGAATCGCACTCAGGTGCGAATGCTTCGCCCAGGCGCGAAATAGGAATGAATTCTGTTCGTCCACGTGTCCAGATCTAATGGATGAGAAACACTGATTTTTTTAAAAAAACGCGGTGGCATTTTCGTAAATAATTGAACATCGAAGTGCAAGTAAAATGTATTACAAGTGCATGTAAAATGTATTATAGGTGCAAGTAAAAATTTACACTGAGCATCAATACTTAGTTGCACCAATAGTTCTAAGTAGTTGCACCTGTAGTTCTAAGTAGTTACACATATAGTTATAAGTAGTTGCACATATAGTTATAAGTAGTTGCACCTAGGTGTATGAATGTTTGCGAGTGGTTTTCAGGGGCATTACTACCCGCTGAACTCAGATCAATGAATGTTAACAAGGCAAAATTACATGCACTTATAGGTGATAGTAGGTGCATATATAGTTATAAATAGTTGCACCTATAGTTATAAATAGTTGCACATATAGTTATAAGCACACCCAGGTGCATGAATGTTTGCGGAAAGTGAATGCTAACAAGGCAAAATTACATGCACTTATAGGTGAAAGTAGGTGCACCTATAGTTATAAGTAGTTGCACCGATAGTTATAAATAGTTGCACATATAGGTATAAGCACACCCAGGTGCATGAATGTTTGCGGAAAGTGAATGCTAACAAGGCAAAATTACATGCACTTATAGGTGAAAGTAGGTGCACTTGTAAGTGATTTTACTTGCACTTCGATGTTCAATTATTTACGAAAATGCCACCGCATTTTTTTTTTAGTTATTAGATCTGGACACGTGTCGCGCGCTGATTCGTTCGCATTTCCCTCTTGAGCACTTATTCGCACCTGAGTGCATCCCTATATATATATATATATATATATATATATATATATATATATATATATATATATATATATATATATATATATATATATATATATATATATATATATATATATATATATATATATACATAGGTTCCCGTGCGGTTGTACGGATGATTAATGTGCGTGAGATTTGTACTCAATGTGCGTGAGTATTGTTCTTAATGTGCCTGAGATTTGTACTTAATGTGCGTGAGTATTGTTCTTAATGTGCCTGAGATTTGTACTTAATGTGCGTGAATGTGTAAAATGCAACAGAAAATATAGATGTCAGCTTCTTCTCCATCCCCAGTAGCCATTGCCCCTTCCCTGATGATGATGATGCGGAGGCGGCTATGGTGGTTAAGAATTATGGGAATAATACAACAGAAATCCACACTTAGTTGGCGTGCAAATTTTGCTGTGCGTGCGTCATCTATATAAACATTCAACTGCACTGAAGGTAGCTGATAATCCAGAATGGTCAAATTGAAGGAAGAAGTAACAAAAAGCTTGAGCGTTAATGTGCGTGAGTTTTCTGTTCTGCTTCCTTCTGAGCTCGTAATTCTAAACTACTCACGCACATTAAGCACAAATCTCACGCACATTAAGCACAATACTCAGGCACATTAAGTACAAAATTCACGCATATTAACGTTACGCACATTAAGTACAAATCTCACGCACATTGAGTACAAATCTCACGCACATTAAGTATAAACCTCACGCACATTAATCCACCGCACAACCGCACGGGAAGCCACAAATGCACTTGATCCCTATATATATATATATATATATATATATATATATATATATATATAGGCAAGATCAGATGCGGCTATGCGTTTAGGTGAGGCGGTGAGGTTATATCCTAGCCGTTGATCAATTCTAATCTAATGCACCATACTTGTTACTGATTGCGCGCTACACTTATACATCACCGCGGCATAGGAGGGCAAATTTGTCCATTAATTCAATTCAAAATCATCTCTTCTCCACTTCTGCAAGTAACACCCGTCCCATCTACATATTCACAATCCCAAAGTGCGAAACCTCTCCAACTTACTCCCGCTCCGGCGACGAAGGCTAGACGAACGACTGCAACGACGAACAGCGAAAAGGCTAGAGTCGAACGCACCACAGCGTTCTGAGAGGAACACGAAGCCTATACTACAACACCGCTCCACTACAAAACACAAAAATGGTGAACAAAGGCAAACAACGAGCATGCAAGGGTGTATTTCGTTTATTATTAGTGTATTCTGGAATATTTAACTTGAATGTGTAAAATAACATCTTTACCCTACCATCGGTGTATTTTTTTGAGCATTTCAGACTAGGGCACCTCATTGCATGTTCTTTGTGCATTATGAACATTAATGTAGTGTATAATTCATTTATTATTGGTGTTTTTTTGGAATTTGTAACATGAATATTGGAGAAAAATCTGTTGTGTGTTTAATTTTTGTACACAGTGCATGTTTATCATACCGTCGGTGTATTTCTGAGTATTTCATGCTAGGTCATCTCATTGCGTGTTGTTTGTTTATGATAAACATGAATGTGGTGTATATTTCGTTTATTATTGGTGTTTTCTGAAATTTGGAACTCGAATATTGGGGAAAAACTTGTTGTGAGTTTAATTTTTGTACACAGTGCATGTTTATCATACAGTCGGTGTATTTTTGAGCATTACAGGCTAGGGCATCTCATTGCGTGTTGTTTGTTTATGATGAACATCAATGTAGTGTATATATCGTTTACTATTGGTGTTTTCTGAAATTTGAACTTGAATATTGGTAAAAAAAAAAAAAGGTTGTGTGTTTAATTTTTACGCATAGTATATGTTTATCCTACCATCTGTGTATTTTTGAACATTTCAGACTAGTGCACCTCATTGCATGTTGATTTTTTTACAGGATCAACATGAGTGTATTCTATATTTCTTTTGTTATTGGTGTTTTGGAATTTGTAATTTGTAAACAGCGCATATTTAGAATAATTTCAATTATTTCATGCAGACAACAAAAGAAAGGCATTAGAACAAGGAGACTCGTCAATGCCAAAACAGCAGAGAAAGCAGGACGCAATGTCATTCGTTGAGAGAATGGAAGATGATACAGAAACGGATGAAGAAGTGCATGAACAAGAAGTTGATGATAGCTCAGATGATGAGATAGACACATTGGAGCAAGAGAATGAAGAGACTGACCTAAATATAAGGCCTCTGCCAACACAGCTAACAAAACCCATTGACGCCCTAACCAATCAACAACGCCAAAGTATAAAAGACATTGGGCTGGGAAGGATTCTTGACCTCAAAATCACAAACCTTCCAAGGAAATTGGGATGTGGCTGGTTGAAAACTATGACGCAAGGAGCAACACATTGAATCTGCAAAATGGCCAAACACTACAGATCACAGAAGAAGATGTTGTTGTGACATTGGGACTACCGCTTGGAGACATAGAAATCACTAAGAGGGAAAGTAAAGCAGTATATGATCTACTGACAGACTGGAGAAAAATCTTTGGAAGGGCTGATGGCCACATCACCCCACACAAAATGTCTAAAAAAATGCTGACATTGAGAGCTGCTGACCCTTGGTCCAAACGGCATTTTGCACTACTTGTTATGGCTGTGTTAGTGGAGCCACAGGTAAATGGTTATGCGAACCAAAACTACATTGACAACTTGCGTCAAGTTGACAACATCAAGAGGCTAAATTGGTGTAAAATGCTCATCAATTCACTCATTGCAAGCAAGAAGGCATGGCTGGAAAGCTGTGATGGAAGGTTTGGAGGACCAATTGTTTTCCTAACGGTAAATAGACACTCAACAAGCTTGTAATTAATTACACATCAACCTATTAGTAATCTAAACTACCAAATGCAGGTATTCTATGTTGACCGTGTGGTGTTTTACCGGAGGGCTGTCCCAAGAAGCTACCCTGCCATGAATAACTGGACATTTAAACTGCTCCGTCAACGACAACAGGATGAGCTCAAGTCTGGAGGATTTGGATATGGACGTGTTGATACTACCTTAACACTGGAGATCACAATCATCATAAAAGCCTTATCAAGACACGAGTATAGAATTGCATATCAAGGAGCCAAAGAAGAAGATTATAGCAAGGAAAATAGGTTTTGTTGAGACATGAGTTACCTCTTAGCCTTAATTAGAATCCTTGGCTACTAAGGTTCTTTCTCTAAGATCTCCTCTTCTTGATTTCTTCTACGTTTGGTGATAGGGGAATTCTTGGGAATTCTTGTGTGGTGGAATCTATTATGGTGTGAATTCTAGGTGCCTCATATGTCTTTATATATATCTAAGAGTCCTAATTAGGGTCTGAATGGTAGGGATTTACTAATTCTATTCCTTATAGGACTGAGGGTTTGGTTTAGGGATAATGGTCCATGGTCTATGGTGGACCCTTTCTAATTAATTAAGGGGATTTAATTCTCTTTAAGGGTAAGAAATTAAATAATTAATTTGGGTTAGAGGCCGTAACACGGGGTGTTACACAAGGCCCGGGAAGGGACGTAGGCAAGGTGCTCAATAAAATGTCTAAGTCAATTGTATTGGCTTAAGAGGCTAGGTATCACGCCTAGTGCTAGCTAAAAGACCACAAGAGCCATCGCAAATCACACCCTCCAAATCCTCCATCTTAAACTAATGCATAGGAGTAAAATACATTATCCATCTTCTCTTCTTACTTTACATATTTCTTTTAATATCTTCGTAATATTGTGTTTACTCAATTATTCCCAATTCACTTTCATGACTATGACCATATTAGCATCCTTTGTTAGAACTTATCTTAGATAATTAACTCGGTTCTTACCTCTCCAAGTTGTCATCCACGAGAGAACGATACTCGGGAGTTTTCACTTCCATTTACCAAATACCACATTCCGAACACACTCACATTCCCAACTCACCCAAAATATACTTCCTTCATAAGACATACAAGCTAAGATTATTCATCAACATCTTTTAGCTCGAGGAAGTTATAAAAGGTTGGAGAAGATAATGATGGAAGAGAAGATGAAAGAAAAACAAGCACGTGCTGATTCAGATCCGTCGTATACAATGACTCCTCCAAGTCCTCCACGTAGAGCCGAAAAGTGGAAGAAAACAAGAATGGATAATTCAAGAAATTTTCGCATCGAATCAACTAGATTGGTGGCGGAAAAATTGTAAGTAAATATGTTATAATTTACTACGTTAATAGTAATTATTATTGAATAATTTTTATATATGTTAGGATGCTCTTGAGTTGCAAATTTCTCAAGGAGAATTTATTGAGGATGGAAGACAAGATCCATTGACTGTTGCGTTGGGTACTGATGAGCATTAAGGGCATGTTAGAGCCATGGGAAAAGGACATGACATCAAAAGCGTATTTGGCCATGCAAAACGTCGCCAAAAGCCTTTTGAGGATGTTCAACGATTGGTTGATGCTGCTGTTGCACAAGCGTTAGAAAAACAAAATCATCAATTTAATTCTAGGCAGGAATAATTGGGTAAGCAATTAACTCACCAATTTGAAGCACGAACGGCTGAGATGATGCAGCAATTTGGTTCTCTGCAGATTTCTGTTCACCAATCTGTACAATTAAGGCAGGGGAATGACGTATGTGTGGATGCTGGGCCACAATCTAACTATGACAAAGCTAATTCCCTGGACCCTTTTGCTAATTTACCGGCTGTAAGTAGTCGTTTATAGTTAATCTTATTATTATTTATTAATAACATTTTATATGATTCTTAATTAAAAATTAACGCACTTAGGGGCACGATTTCAATTGTTCTTAGAAGATCCCATTAGACATCCAGTGCCATATGGGACAACTTACACTGGTGGACATGTTCATAGGGTTGTACTGGATGTAAATCAAGTGCAGGTGACCGTAGATAAAGTTATTGATCCAAGTGTACATGTACCATTCCCCACTAGTGAGGTTCAGCTTTTAGGTGCTGCATTTCAACAATTTATTTGGCCAAAGAAGCTGTAGAGTTATGTACTGAAGCTGGTGCGGTATGTACAATGAAAATATTTTTATTTTAAAATAGTAAGTAATTTACTTTTTAAAATAACAATTCTTACTTGTATTATAATTCGCAGTTAAAAGAAAATGCCAATTTGACTTTTCAATCGGTTGTGTAATTCCATCATCAAGTATTTGTACTATAGCTGATCCAGATTCTTTGAATGTTGTATGCAAAAAGGCCTCTAAAATAGCTAGCAGTCTTGAACACAATCTTGTGATCCATATGGCTCGTGGTGTTATGGGCAACGTTGAGTAGTATGACTTGCAGTTTGAAAGTGTGGAGATAATGCGTTTCTTAAATATGGAGACCATCGATATTTCTCTATTTCAGTTCTTTATAAGGTAATAAGTTCTTTAATATTATTTGTTCATAATAGTTTTATATTTATTTATCATCATAATTTAATATATATATATATATATATATATATATATATATATATATATATAATTGGTTGTGTTTGTGAATAGGGATCTTTACATTAGTTTTGGGTTGGCATCAAAAGACATGTATGGCTTTCTAGATCCATTTTGCATTCAACCAAAAATAAATAGTAGAGATGAGAGAATATCGTATATAAATGCCACCATGCAATATGGGAAGAAATATATATTTTTTGGGGTAAGAAATATATATATATTTAGCCCCATATGTTTTCAAGTAAGTATTAAACGTTTTAAATAAAAGTACTTATATATAATATACTTTATTATATATGGTAGGGAATACCCCGACTGACATAGCGTTACCCCGACCGGTGTGCCTTCGTCCTTTTCTTCTTGTATTTGCAGGTAGTAGGTCGGGTTTCTTGTGAAGAACCCGGTCGAGACCCGACCGGGTGTTACCCGAGTGGCAGTGTCGACCACCGAGCGGTAGCCCTTTAGCGAGAGAGCTGACGAGGAACACGTGGCGGCTCCACGCATTGACAGGCAGGGCACCAGGGGAGGCGACATGTGGTTGCTACGTGAGAAGCATGTCGAACGACCGGATTTGTGTCTCCGACTCCGCGGCTATAAATACCCGCGATAGCGACAGTGTGATGGACTTTTGGACGATCGATAGGTTGTTATTAGAGAATCCCGACCGCAGTCAGTCGGTACTCAGAGCAACCAAGTAGATTGTACTTAGGGCCTTCACTGTGATCAATAAGAGTTGTTTATTTGCTTTAATTGGTCGCATATTTATTTAATTACTGCTTTACGTGACAATTAACACTATCATTTTGGCGCCGTCCGTGGGGACCCGTGCAAGAAAGCTATCGTCTTGACGAGCACTCGGTCTCTTGGCAATCATGTATCCTTGGGCATACAACAACTTCGCCGACGATCAGGCGGATGCAGCAAGCTCATCCGACCATCAGGCAACATAGCAGCAAGGTCAGACAATGGATCTTAATCTCAATCTCTCACCTCCCCATCCTTCCAACACATACCCGGCCGCCCAACAGCCGGTGAACTACATCCAACCGGGATACCCAACACCCGGTCAGCAGTACCAGCAGCAGCAGATGCCATATCCCGGTCAGTATCCATACCCGGTCCCACCTCAACCATACGGGTATTGGCCCGGTCAACCGATGTACTATACACCACCGGTAGGCTACCCACCCTTTACGCCTGCGTACACGGCTCCAGCCGCCGCCCCTCCAGTTTACCCGGCCGCACAAGTAGAGCCGCAGCATCAGCCCACTTCCCGGGCTCGACGCTCGGCTCGTTCGCGGTTGGGGTCGGGTGGTGTTGATGCGATGGAGGCACCACGGCAGGCCCAGCAAGCACCTGATGTTCCAGCCCGAGCAGAGGACCCCGAAGAAGTTGCCCGGGCGGTAGCTTTTGACCGCCTTCGACCGACGATGCGTCAACGTTTGGGACCCCAAGACCCGAACCGCCAGCCGGAGGACGTACAGATGCAGGAGGCTAGCCAGGAGGCATCATCCGAGCATAGAGGGTCGAGATCTCACCGTCGGCGACGCGCTCGGGAATCAGCCCAAGCCGCCCAGATTGCCGAGCTCAACGAAACCCGAGGATTGCTCTACAACCTCCAGGCGGAGTTCGCTCAGTTCAGAAACGAGCACCCTTCGACACCCCCGGTCGACCAATCATCTTTGCTGAGAATGCCCTTCACTGCGGAGGTAATGGCTCAGCCATACCCGCTCGACTTAAAGGTCTCCGGGGAGAAAAGCTATGATGGTCGTACGGACCCTGAGGTCCATGTCAACGACTTCTACGGCAACATGATGTTGAAGGGCGTATCAGACGCCGTGATGTGTAGGGCTTTTTACTCCACGCTCACCGGTCGGGCGGCGGAGTGGTTCCGAACTTTGCAGCCGGGTTCAATTGCAGATTTTAATTTTCTGGCGATCAAGTTCGTGAGGAAGTTCATCACCTCCAAGGTGGTGAGAAAGTCATACATGTACTTAGAAAAGGCCAAGCAGCTCAAAGGGGAGAGTTTGACCGATTTCCTCATCAAGTGGAAGGCAGCGGTCGGGGAAGTCGAACCCATGGATGATGCGACCGCCACCCACATGCTCCACATATCTCTCCGGGCGGAATATTTGTACCAGGATTTCATTTTACACCCCCCGGCCACGTATGAAAAGGCCCTTCGAAGGGTCACAGACTATGCTAACGTCGGTGAGGCGAACGCCGTAAAACGCTCGCAGGAGGTCGGGTCTTCGTCCCGTAAACCGGCCGGCCGGGCGAAACACCGATCGGGTGATGACCATCCCCGATCCCGCACCAGGCCTGGTGAGTTTACGGCCTTGAACCGATCCGCAGCGGAGGCCATGCAGTACGCCCAGTCCTGCAATCTCATCAAACTCCCCCATCCCGATCTAGATGGCCCCGACACGAGCAAACATTGTGCTTATCATCGGTGTGCAGGGCATGACACTGAGGAATGTACCCACTTGCGCCAACTTTTGGAAGATCTTCTCAGCCGTGGGAAGTTGGACAAGTGTGTGGGGAAGAGAGAAGACACCAAGAAGAATACTGATCGGAGAGATCACCGGCGCTCCCATCACCGTTCCGAACGCTTTGATCGTGAGGGACGCTCCGATCGGTCAGGTCAGGACCGAAGAGACGATCGTCGAGATGACCGACGGGACCCTGACCCCCCTTCTAGCAGCCGACCGGCAGGAAAACCGACCATCCACGTCATTTTTGGTGGATTGGATGACGCTTCTCGACCGAGGGATAATTGCTCGGTCGCCATAGTGGATTCTCGGGACACCGGGAAGAGGCAGAAAATGGAACCCATAACCTTCACCCTCGAAGATCAACCCAGCAGCGGTGACCATGGCATGGAGGCACTCGTGGTCACGATTGATGTCAAAGGGACGGATGTCCAGAGGGTTATGGTGGACACTGGGAGCAGTGTCAACGTCCTTTACTTGGACGTGTTTGAGAAGCTTGGGCTCGACAGGAAGGAGCTGACTCCGGTCGGTGTACCATTGTCGGGGTTTACCGGGGCTCTTATTTACCCTGAGGGAAAAATAACGCTCCCAGTAGAGATCGGCACCTCCCCGAAGTCGATCAGAACGGAGCTGGAGTTCGTTGTGGTCAACCTCCACTGTGTCCACAACATTATCTTGGGCCGACCCGCAATCATGAAGATTGGTGGGATAATTTCAATGCCTCACCTGTGCATGAAATTCCCCACCCCCAATGGGGTCGGTGTTGTCCGTGGCGATGTCCAATCCGCCCGGAAGTGTTATACCCGAGCGGTCAACAGACGTGACTCCGGTCCGTCTTCCCGGGTGAACACTATTGCCAAGAAGGAGTCTAAAGACCGGAAGGAACAACCCGAGCCTTCCGAGGAGATAGCGGAAGTTCCCCTGTCCGAGGACCGACCGGACAGGAAGATAAAGATAGGCCGGGCCCTCACCCCCGAGCTCCGATCGGAAGTTTTGGCAATACTCCGAGAGTTCGATGACATCTTTGCATGGGGACCCGAAGATATGCCCGGGATCGACCGAACGGTCATCTGTCACAAGTTAGCAGTCGATCCCGCCGCAAAGCCGGTCGTGCAAAAGACCCAGCACCTCTCTTCCGATCGCCGCGAATTTGTCAGAGAAGAGGTCAAGAAGATGGCGGTGATCGAGCACATCCGGCTGGTAATTTATCCCGAGTGGGTGGCCAACATTGTCTCTGTTCCGAAGCCCCCAGCTTGGAGGATGTGCATTGACTTCACCGACCTCAATAAGGCCTGTCCGCTCGACCCGTACCCCTTACTGAGTATCCACCAGATGGTCGACGAGAAGGCCGGGGCCGAGTTGATGAGCTTCATGGATGCATTCAAGGGATATCATCAAATAATGATGCACTATGAAGATGAGAGCAAAACAGCCTTCGTGACCCCGGACGGGCTCTATTGCTACCGAGTGATGCCGTTCGGCCTCCGCAACGCGGGAGCGACCTATCAGAGAATGGTCAATATGCTCTTCGCCGATCTGCTAGGCCGAACGATGGAAGCCTACATTAATGACATGCTTGTCAAGAGTCGGGACCGATCCGACCACACTCGGGATCTCCGGGAGTGCTTCCAGATCATGAGGAAGTACCAGTTGCGGCTGAACCCTACCAAGTGCACATTTGCGGTTCAGACCGGGAAGTTCCTCGGCTATATGATGACTAAGAGGGGCATCAAGCCCAACCCGACCAAATTCAAAGCGATTCTGGACATGCAACCACCTTCAACCGTTCGGGAAGTCCAGCAATTGACCGGTCGGTTGGCAGCTCTCAGCCGGTTCCTCTCCAAGTTAGCCGAGCGCGCTCTACCTTTCTTCAAGGTATTGCATAAAGTCAATGGGTTCGTCTGGGACGACGAATGCCGAGCGGCTTTCGACGAGCTGAAAGAGTACCTCATGTCACCAATCGTGCTGTTGAAGCCAGAGCTCGGGGAAGAGCTAGACGTGTACCTCGCCGTGTCCGATCGTGCAGTAAGCGCAGTATTGTGCCGAACCGATCCGGAAGGGGTCCAGCGACCGGTGTACTATGTAAGCCACGCGCTACATGGTCCCGAGCTCCGGTACTCCCGGTTAGAGAAGGTCGTCTATGCCTTGTACATTGCCGCGAAGAAGTTGGCTCCCTACTTCCAAGGTCGAGCAATTCGCGTTTTGACCGATCAGCCGATCGGGCCAGTCTTCCGAACTGCTTCATCATCCGGTCGCCTAGTCAAGTGGGCGTTAATGCTGACCTAGTACGCGATCGAATACCGACCAAGACCAGCCATCAAAGGTCAAGCCCTTGCAGATTTCTTGGTCGAGTGCACCGCCCGGGATACCCGACCCCCTGAGGTTGCGGATCCCGAGGCTGAGTGGTGGTCGCTGGCTACTGATGGGTCGAGTAGCAAGAAAGGGGCAGGAGGAGGAGTGGTTGTCACGAGCCCGGAGGGATTCAAGGTCTACTTCGCCCTTATGTATCAGTTCGATCCGACTAACAATGAAGCCGAGTACGAAGCCTTTGTTAATGGCTTACAGTGTGCTCGGGACTTGGGGGCTGAATACATTCGAGCTCAAACGGACTCCGCGCTCGTGGTCGGGTAGGTTCTCGGGGATTATGAAGTGAACGGAGAACGGCTACAACTATACCGAAACCTGGCCATGGAGAAGCTTACCCAGTTCCGGGGGTATACCGTCCGACACATATCCCGATTGGATAATGCCGATGCGGACATCTTGTCCAAATTGGCCCAAGACGCCCCGGAACACATGTCGACGATTGCTCGGATTCTGGTGATCCCGAGACACAGCATCCATCGCTTGCCGGTCAATCCAATCCAACCGGTAGAAGACAATTGGATCACCGATCTGAAGGACTTCCTCGAGCACGGTCGATTCCCAGACGACCCCCAGCGTGCTCGGAAGGCCAAGCTTAGAGCCCCGAGGTTCCAAGTCTTGGACGGTCGTCTTTACAGGCGATCGTATGGAGGCCCTCTTATGCGTTGCTTGACCGCATTTGAGGCCGATATGGTAATGAAGGAATTGCACTCAGGCATTTGCTCGTCACATCAAGGAGGTCGATCGTTAGCTCGTCGTATCATGCTGATCGGGTATTATTGGCCGTCCCTCCAGCTAGACTGTGAAAAGTTAGCTCGGGAATGTGAGACGTGCCAATTGTTTGCCCGGATGCCTGGACGACCGGCAACCTTCTATCAGCCGGTCACGACCGCAATTCCCTTCGCTAGGTGGGGGGTGGACATCTTGGGACCCTTCCCTCAACTCTCTGGTCGGAGAAAATTTGTTATCGTCGCCATTGACTACTTCTTCAAGTGGATTGAAGCCGAGCCGTTAGCCACGATCACCTCTCAGTAGTGTGCTCGGTTCTTATGGCGCAATGTGATTTCCCGCTTTGGTGTGCCCGTGCATCTCATCAGCGACAACGGCCGCCAATTTGTAAGCCAGTATTTCCTAAATTTCTTGGCCACGATCGGGACGACCCACGTCCGGTCGTCGATGGCTTACCCGCAGGGAAACAGACAAGTGGAGAACGCCAATCGGACAATTCTAGAAGGTCTGAAAAAGAAGCTACACTCGGCCGGTCGTAGTTGGGCCGATGAGTTGCCATATGTTTTGTGGACTTATCGGACGACCCCGAGAGAGGCTACGTTGGAGACTCCATTCGCACTTATCTATGGAGCAGAAGCCCGACTCCCGATCGAGGCATGGATCCCGACCAACCGAGAGCGAACTTACAATGTGGAGGAGAATGAACACTCGATGGTCGTGGAATTCGATGGGGTGGAAGAGAAGAGAGAGCTAGCCGCTCGGCGTATGGCCGAGTATCAAAAGAGAGTCAAGAATTCAAAGGACGTCCGGGTCAACCCTCGTTATTTTCAGGTGGGAGATTACGTTCTACGACGACGGGAGGCTAGTCAACCTTTGGAAGGCGGGAAGCTAGCTCAGAATTGGGAAGGGCCGTACATCATCAGCGCTGTTGTACGGCCGGGGACATACCGACTGGAGACAACAACCGGTCGGGTAATCGAGGGAACTTGGAATTCCGAGCACCTCGTTATGTTTAGGCATTAGCCTATTTTTTGTAATTTTTAGACGAAGTGGGGGCTCGACCTGCGAGTTAGTCCCGATCGTCGCTTGCATTTAAGTTTATTGTTATAAATATTTGTTCAACCGCCTGTGAGCGGGAAGGTTCAATGTATATACGATCGGTGATTGCTCGACCGTTTGCACACGGCGGCCCGGTCGGTTATTTCTTTACCTTCATTGCGCGCAGGTCAAGTCATCATCACGCTATCTCAACCGGGTGAATCCATCGACCGGTCAAATGCGCTCCTCTTCGGCGGACACCTGGGTCACGCCACCGATCGGGAAAGCCAGAGCTCACAGCATAATTCCCCGATTCGTCCAACTTCTTTCCACTATCGCACCCGCTCGTGCCTCGAGAACACAATAGTGTGGGGGCTAGGATGAAGGAAGTGCTGTAGGTCTGTCGCTCGGGAACACCCCGATCGAAGAGGCTTACTAATTTTCAAAATTCGACAAGGCCAAGAGATCGGGTAAACCTGATCGGGCAGGCCAGCTCAGCGTCGAAATTCCGGTCGGAAGATATGCAACTAGGCCGTAAGGCCGCGAGGTCGGGTATTAGACCAACCAGATCGAATGAGTCAAATGATGCACGATCGGGCCATGAGGCCATAAGGTCGGGCATTGAATGGGTCGAAAAATGCATGACCAGGCCATAAGGCCATGAGGTCGAGCATTAGGATGTTCGGCGCATGTATAACTGAAAGCAAATGAGGACGAATGATACAAGTTGGACAAAAAACGAGTTTCATTCATAAAAAAGGTGCCCAGTACAAACTCGGGACCAGGCTCCCGATCAAGGTCACATGCAAAAAAGAAGTAAAACCTACTTCTACTTCTTCGTCTGCTCAGCCTCGCCCTTCTTTGAAGGCTTCGCTTCGCTCGGGGTAGCTGCGGCTCCGCTCGCCTCGCCCGTCTTCTCCTTCGGGTCGAACGGAGCTGGACCGGGGTCGGGAAGATTCGGAGGAAGTGCGGATAGGACCAGCTGAAGGTCTTCCCCTTCGAGCGCCTGTTCCATCCTTTTTTGGGTCTTCTCAAGCATTTTCCTCTGACCGTCTTGAAAAATTGTGTACTCGATTCCTTGTCCTGAAAAAAGAACCGGACCAGCTCGTCCGGGTTGTCCAACCGGACCTTCAATTCCGCGATCTCCCCGGTCGCCTTCTCAGCCACCGTCTTCCACTCGGCGACCTCTCCGATCGCCCGCTGCGCGACCTTCTCGGCTAGGACCCGATCCTCCCCGCTCTTCTTAAGGTCCTTCTGGACCTTCTCCAGCTCTGCCTGGATGTCCTTGACTTCTTGAAGCCGCCGGGCGGCGGCCTTCTTATGTCGATCGGCCTCGTCGGCCAACATGGCCCGACCTTGAAGGAGCTAGGTCGCTCGGGAAATCTGCAAGACCCACTGTGTTAGCCCGACTGAGTGTACTTGGCGTATAAAATTGAAAAGGGGGGAAAGATTGTACCTCGGCTAAATCGTGATCGATCTTCTCGGCCACCTGGGTCGGGGTCAGCCGGCTCAGGTCTTCCTTGGCCAGGATGGTTGAGCTGTCCTTGCTAACCTCGGCCACAGGGCTCGGGCTCCGCTGCTCCCGACGGCGCTTCAGACCGCCGCTCTCCGCCACGCCCCTCTCGGGCACCTTTTCCTTCCCCTTGGCGACCTCCACCCGGGTAACCAAGACGTCCGTCGCGTCGACCACGAAGCCTTCGGCCGTAGTGACGGCCGAAGTGCCAAGCGGTCGGGCAAGTGGAACCTCCTTCTGCCCGGTCGGCTTAGTCTTCGGCTTTCTTGCCAAGCGAGATCTTGGCAACCGGGGGTAGGGGAGCCTCATCATCTCCAAGACCTGCCATTGCTGAAAACAAAGAAAATGAAGTCAGTTAGATCGGGAAGCGAGATCGGGAGAAATTAGTTGATGTTAGACCTTTTTTCTTTCGTTTGGGAGCTTTCGCGATCGTCACGCCCATTGGCACGGGCAAGTACTTCTCCGTTAGGTCGTACACGGGGGGCGGGAGCATGGCCGCTTCGTAGCTCTCGGCCGTCCGGAAGATGGTATACTCGTGGATCTCGCTCGAGATCCGAGTGACTGTGGCTTTAAGGGCCGGCGTCTCGACCGACGTGACTTGTTTCCGGAAGTGAGTGCTCCAAACTCGCTCAACCGGGAGGATCCAAGGGTCATACTTGACCGAGAAGATCCTGTTCTTCCATCCTTTATTGTTCCCGGGCAGCCCCTCGATCGAGCACATCTCCGCCCGGGACTGTAACATCAGGAAACCGCCTCCATAGCTGGCCGGGAGAACCTTTACCTGATAAATGAAGTTGAACAACTCCATTGTGCAAGCCGCTTCATGCCGAGCACAGATCTGGGGGAAGCAAGCGAGGATCCTGTGCGAGTTAGGGCAGATCTGAGCCGGGACGACCCGGTAGTACCCCAAGAAAGCCGTTAGAAGAGGAGGGAAGGGAATAGCGATCGGGGCCATCAGGGAGTCGTAGTGCATCCCGATGCCGGTCAATGATGTTCCCGAGCTTCCAGCTTGTGTCAAACTCCACCCGACCCCCCGAGCTGCTCGGCAATCCTGGCCGCTTCTCCCTTAGTTAGTTGGCTCATCTGCTGCTCGACGTTCTCGCTGTTCAAGAACTCGAACTCGTCGACCGCCGGTGCGGCCGGCTCAGCCGTCTCTTCCTCGATCGGCTCAGGAACGCTTTCTTGATCGTCCCCTCGAGGGACGGTTTCTGGGTGATCCCCAATCACCTGGGTCGGCGTTTCCCTAACGCCTTCGGTCGGGGAACCTCGTCCGCTCGTTGAGGTCTCCCCGCTTTTTCGGTCTAAGATTTCCGACCCGCTCGAGCTAGACCCCGACGTCCCGGATGAGCTCGATGATTCCCGCTACTCGGGGGCCCGCTCGGGGGCTTTTTTTGGTCGTTGGACGACCTCGGGTGAGTAGGACATGATGTCCACTTCTTCTTCGCTGATGTACTCGACCTCCTCGTCGTAGTCCGCGACCGAGGCGTTTTGGCTGTCAGAGTCAGACATGGTGGTTGCCTAAAGGTCGGTCGGGTTAGTTAGGGGCTCGAGACGTTCGGGTCAGTTAGTTATAACCTACCAACCCTACGCACAAACATAAAACACTAAGTAAGAGCTGAGGACTAGAGAGCTTACCGATTGAAGATGCTTGGCTGAGAAAACTTGGAAGTTCTTTGCTTGACTGCTCTGCTGAAGTGCTTCGCTCGGGGCTCTCTGAGTACACCGATCGATTCAGTAGGTTGGAGAAAGTTCAAATGAGGGCCTCAAGGGCCTATTTATAGGAGAGCGTTTAGGCGGGAAACAGACCCACATGCGTGACACGACCAGCGCTGATTCCGTGGCGACCGTTGCAGTCGCAGAGGCCGGCAGTCGTCGACACGTGGCATGGGGGGGGGAATGACAGCTGGCCGGTCGGTTTGGCGGCCGACGGTTGGGCTTCTTCTTCCCGTCCCGTATTTTCCTGGACGGTCAAAAAGGCCCGGGCTGGGTGGCTCTTGGTAGGGAATACCCCGACCGACATAGCGTTACCCCGACCGGTGTGCCTTCGTCCTTTTCTTCTTGTATTTGCAGGTAGCAGGTCGGGTTTCTTGTGAAGAACCCGGTCGGGACCCGACCAGGTGTTACCCGAGTGGCAGTGTCGACCACCGAGCGGTAGCCCTTTAGCGAGAGAGCTGACGAGGAACACGTGGCGGCTCCACGCATTGACAGGCAGGGCACCCGGGGAGGCGACATGTGGTTGCTACGTGAGAAGCATGCCGAACGACCGGATTTGTGTCTCCGGCTCCGCGGCTATAAATACCCGCGATAGCGACAGTGTGATGGACTTTTGGACGATCGATAGGTTGTTATTAGAGAATCCCGACCGCAGTCAGTCGGTACTCAGAGCAACCAAGTAGATTGTACTTAGGGCCTTCACTGTGATCAATAAGAGTTGTTTATTTGCTTTAATTGGTCGCATATTTATTTAATTACTACTTTACGTGGCAATTAACACTATCAATATATAATAAATTACTTATTTGTAGTGGGCATTGGATGGTGATGGCGATTTGTCCTCAAATAAACGAAATTTATTGGTTTGATTCAATTGGTCACAAGCCGCGTAAAGACATTAAACAGATAATGGAAACGTATGTAAATTTATATAAATAATTAATAATTATTATTAATATAGTGATGTCAAGTATTTACATATATTTTATGTCTTATATTAATAGGTGTGTCACTGCAACAAGCATGTTGAATGGAAAGAAACAAAATCGTCCAACGAAATGGATTACATGTTGGGTAAGTACTTCATTCACTTTGTAAAACAACTTATTATTTTTTATTATTTTTTTTATTTGTATTATAATTCAAATATAGTGTGCTAGACAAAGAGGAATGAACTACCGAATGTGTCTATTATGTGAAGAAATTCATGTTGGAAATTATTTCCAACAACCTACACAAAGGAATGGATACGACAAGTAATTTAATAATATACCTTTCTCCTTCAAATTTTTTAAAAAATACTTGCTTATTTATTATTTTTATCTCTTTTGAACTTTGTAGACTTTGGAAAGACAAGGAAGATTGCCCTACAAACAACAAGAAACTGATGAAATTAGAGACACATGGTCTAAGTTCCTTATTGATGAATGGGTTAATAAAATGCTTCTTAGTTGATAATTTATGTTTAAAATTAGTTTATGTTTATTAGTTTGATGTTTAGTAGTTTAATGAATTGTGTTATTTATTAGTTTCAAATTAGTTTATATTTTTTATTAGCTTCATATTTATTAGTTTAATGAATTGTGTTATTTATATTAGTTCGAAATTAGTTGATGTTTATTAGCTTGATGTTTATTAGTTTAATGAATTGTGTTATTTATATTAGTTTGAAATTAGTTGATGTTTATTAGCTTGACTAGTATTTTATATGCGCGATGCGCAAAAAATATATGCCCAATATTAAAACTAAATATTAAAATCTTAATTATATTAATTTTTTAACAAATAATTGTGTGTGTGTGTGTGTGTGCGTGTGTGTGTGTGTGTATATATATATATATATATATATATATATATATATATATATATATATATATATATAATTGTATAATTTATATTAATATTTTTGAGGTAAAAATTATAGAAATGATAAATTATTAAATATAACTATGGTAACATTTTAATTAAAACCTAAACGAATTCAAACTTACCATGGAATGATGTAAGAAATAATATTATGTATGCATGTACAAGGTAATAATAATGTAGAAAGATAACAGAAGTTATAACTGCAGGGATATTTTTGTCCAAAAAATTATTTAGTACAACTTTTATAGCATAAGATAGAAAAAAATTTAACAGAAAAAATGAACATAAACCAGGGATGTTTTTAGATGTTGAATATTAAATTGCTGCACAGGTTCTAAAAGTTGATGCGAACTGAAACCGTAAAACTGTACAGGTTTTGGTAGAAATCATAAAATAATTTTAATAATAATAAAAAAATTTATATATATACTACGTCGGTTATTTGTATAAAACCGACGTCGTAATAATTAAAAATAATAATTAACGTATGACGTCGATTTTTTAGGAAAAATCAATGTCGTATTATATATTAAAAAATAATATGTCACTTACGATGTCGGTTAATTCAAAAATCGACATTGTAAGTGACATATTTAAAAAAAAAAAATTAATACGACATCGGTTTTTACTTAAAAACCGACGTCGTACGTTAATTATTTTTTAAAAAAATTAATACGACGTCGACTTTATACAAATAACTGACAGCGTACATGAATTTTTGAAATTAAAAAAAAAAATAAATTATGACATCGGATTTTTAAGAACTACGTCTGGAAGAACGACGTCGAATGAAAAGTGACATTAAATGTGTCAAAAAACGACGTTAAAAGTCTTATTTATAGTAGTTTACCCAAACCATCAGAATTGTAATCTTCTATTTGAATGGTTAAACTTATTCGAATGGTTGAATTCATTCGAATGGTTAAATCCATTCGACAAATTAACTATTCAAAAATTAACCACTTGCATGTTAACCTCTCAAATTAATTTTACAGGTTAAGTTTTCGATTCCGGAACTGAGTACTTTTTGGTTTCAATCTTTCGTGTAATTTATATTTCTCAATTAACTTTCTATCAAATTAAAATAATATTTATAACTCTACAACTCCTGTTAAGACTTAGTCGGATGGGTAGTTTTGTATTGGCCTAGTCTTATGTTATTGTTATAACTGGTTCCCTTTTATTGTGTCTTGTACTCTATTTATTAGTTGGTTTTCCCAGTGAATAAATTACTCATATTCAAGTTCTCACATGGTATCACAGCCAGAACTCTAACGAGATTTTTTTTTCTCTTCCTAATTTTCCTTCATGGCTGCCATTACTCCACCATCTATTACTTAGATTTATGCCCCATCCCACCTCCCAATCAAGCTGACCTCCTCTAATTTTCCAATTTGGAAAAAGGAAGTGGAGTCTACGCTCATAGGGCTAGACCTCGTGGGCTATGTCACGGGCTCTACTATTGCCCCGGCAAAATATTCTGATCAGACACAACTTACTTAAATCCATCATATACAGCCTGGTTCAGACAAGATCAAATTATCCTAAGTGCCATTTTGGGCAGTTTATCAGACACTTTACAACCTATTATTTCGTCAGCGTCGTCCGCCTGTGATGCTTAGACCCGCTTATCTACCAGCTGTGCTGCCGCTTCACGGGGCCGCATAGTTTCCTTAAAAGCAAAGCTAGCGAAGAATCCTAAAGCCAACCGGTCTATTGAATCATATATGCGAGAGATGAGAGCCATTGCGGATGATTTGGCTCTTGCTCAAAGTCCGGTTACCGAAGAAGACCTTGTGGTGCATATATTCACCCAGCTTGGTGATGAATATAACTCTATTGTAGCGGCTCTCCGCGTACGTACAGACACCATTTCGTACGGGGAGCTGCATGATGTTCTCACCGACTATGAAAGGTTACTAAAAGATAATGAAACTGCTGGACAGGTTCACATGCCTACAGCCAATGTGACACAACGGTGTTTTAATGGTCCCGCTGGCCGCTGATGCTCAGTTCCAGAGTAATAATCGGCGTGGCAGAGGTGGCTCCACCAATGGGCAACAGAATCAAATGAGACATACCGGTAATCGTCCTGCAAGATTTTGCAATTACTGCGAGTATCCCGGGCATGATACAAAGTTTTGTTGCAAACTAGCCAAATTCTTGCGGGAAAATAATGTGGTTGTTGTTGAACCACAAAATTCAGGACGCCAATCTCCTACTGTGCACACTACGTCTACTACTGCCATGCCGACTCACTCGTGGCTAATGGACTCTGGGGCATCGCACCATACAGTCAATGATCCAACGTCCCTCCACACACTGTCCGATTACACTGGGCCTGATGAGATTCTGTTGGGGGATGGTAAGTCTCTTAATATTTCGCATACTGGGTCAGTTTCCTTACCGTCAAATTATCGACCCCTTCTCTTGTCTGATGTCTTATGTGTTCCAAATTTACAAAAGAAATTAGTTTCGGTGTTCAAACTTTGTAAAACTAACAATGTCTCTGTTGAATTCTTTGACACTTATTTTATTGTTAAGGATCGGCTATCGGGAACACCTCTCATGCAAGGTCCGGTCGTGAATGACATTTACACTCTGCCTGTCCGAAGGTCTCAAGTCAATGTTACCACCAAGTCCTCCCTACCAACATGGCATCATCAGTTTGGGCACCCAAGTCATAAAATCCTGGTTTCTATACTTAGAAGCAATAATACAAACTTTAATCTTCGTGAACTTCAGTCCTTTTCATGTACTTCCTGCCATATGAATAAAAGTCACAAATTACCTTTTTCTTTTAATTCTATGTCCAGCTCTCAACCATTACAACTCATTTATACAGATGTGTGGACCTCTCCGGTTATCTCTGTAGATGGCTATAAATATTATGTTAATTTTGTAGACCATTATACAAAGTACATTTGGTTGTTTCCTCTAAAACTAAAGTCTGATGTTCATGTTGTGTTTCTTCAGTTTAAACGTATGGTTGAAAGCTATTTTGGTTATACAATCATTTCAGTATTTTCTGATAATGGGGGTGAGTACACCAAATTAACTCCAATTTTTAATAGTTTAGGGGTTTCACACTTTACATCCCCTCCCCACACTCCTGAACATAATGGCCCTACTGAACGACGGCATAGGCACATTGTGGAGAGTGGTATGGCGTTGTTACATTATGTGTCCATGCCATCTTCCAACTGGTCTTACGCCTTTCAAACAACGGTTTACTTAATCAATAGAATGCCCACGTCAGTTCTTCATCACTGCTCGCCTTATCAAAAGCTATTTCATAAACATCCTAATTACCAAAAGATTCAACCTTTCGGGTGCTTATGTTTTCCGTGGTTGAGGCCTTATTTTCCTACCAAGTTAATGTCAAAATCCTTGCCCTGTGTCTTCTTAGGATACTCACTAACGCAATCTGCCTACAAGTGTCTAGAGCCATCCAGTGGTCGTGTATATGTTTCACGTCATGTGTCCTTTGTTGGTAATGAGTTTCCTTTTAAAACTCTTACTCCTAATAATGTTTCATCTGCGTCTCCTACACTGCCACCACCTCCTATATATTACAATTTGGACCCGTCTCTGCCTCCTACTGTTCCGTGTCCAGTAAATCATTCTACACCAAATTCTCTATCTGTATCTACATGTAGCATGCCCTATTCTACAGCTACTGTTCCAGGTTTAAAGGTGGCTGCTCCACAACTGTCGGCTGTTGAATCGTCACCCTCTGGAATTTCGGCGCCTACAGCGGAGACTTCGGCAATCACGGGCGCTGCAGCGTCGACTTCAGGGGTGCCGGAGGTTGTTGTGCCAGTCTCGGGTGTTCCAGTGGCTGTCTCCCGTCCTGCATCTGTTGCGCCAGTTATGAGTGGTCCAGGATTTGCTACTGTAGTTCCGGTTATGGATGTGCCGGGTTTGTCGGCAGCAGCAACGGATGGTTCTGGTTTTGTGGATGTGGTTTCTGGAACAGTGGATGTTTCTGTGCCGCGTGGATTGCATGGGATTTCCACCACGGCCTCTCAAACTCCTGCGGGTTCATCTCAATCTTTGAACCAGAATAATCAGCCGCTTGCTTCGTCTAGGCCGCGGCGTCAACGGTGCCCGAATCCCAGGTACTTTGGTGACAAATTTGTTAATTTGACGACTTTGCATCCTGTTGCCTCGCCTATTGAACCGCGCACAGTGGTGCAAGCTTTAAAGAATGATATGTGGCGTGCTACTATGCCAGAGGAGTTTGGTGCATTGGTGAAAAATTCGACGTGGGAGTTAGTGCCACGGGCTAATCATGATGTAGTTGGTTGTGCTGATGGTTCGGTGGACAGGTTTAAGGCTCAACTTGTCGCTAAGGGCTTCTTACAGGAACCTGGCCGAGATTACTTTGAGACTTTTAGTCCCGTGGTGAAACTAGTGACGGTCCGTGTTATTCTCAGTATTGCTTTGTCGCGGGGCTGGGCGTTGCGCTAGTTGGAAGTCAACAACGCATTTCTGAATGGTACATTGTTTGAGGAGGTTTATATGGCACAACCGACTGGTTTTGTTGATCAGGAGTTGCCTGATTACGTTTGTAAACTACGAAAAGCAATTTATGGGTTGAAGCAAGCCCCACGGGCTTGGTATCTAGAGCTGTCCAAATTTCTAATTTCGTTTGGCTTTAAAAAATCTGTATCTGATTCGTCCTTATTTGTTTACTGTGTTGGAAGTGTGACCCTGTATTTTTTGGTGTATGTCGACGATATCATACTCAAAGGAAATAATGATGCTTTCATTAGAGCCTTTGTTTGTCGTCTGTCTGATCGGTTCTGTCTTAAGGATTTGGGTCCATTGCACCATTTTTTGGGTGTTGAAGTTGTTCCCACTGTAACTGGTCTGTTTTTGTCGCAGAGTCAGTATGTGATTGATATTTTAGAGCAGTTTGGTATAACGGGGGCGAAGGCAGTGTCTACTCCGATGTGTACTTCTGTGGATTTATGTGCAGGTGCTTCTTCGGCGTTTGATGCTACAGAGTATTGGCGTGTAATTGGTCGTTTGCAGTATTTGGCCATTACCAGACCGGATGTTTCGTTTGCTGTGAATCGTCTCGCACAGTTCATGGCTTCGCCTACTGAGTGTCATTGGCAGGCTGTGAAACGGGTTCTACGTTATTTGAAAGGTACTTTATATTTTGGTTTGCACTTTCGTCACGATTGTCCACTTTCTCTTGTGGCTTACTCGGACTCGGATTGGGGTGGTATCCGTGACGGAGGTCGTTCCACCACGGCTTATTGTGTGTTTTTTTGGCTCTAATCTATCTCCTGGAAGTCTGCGAAACAGCACTCGGTCTCTCGGTCCTCCACTGAAGCCGAATTTCGGGCACTTGCCAACTCTGCTGCTGAAGTTATGTGGGTCCAGAATTTGTTACGTGAGCTCGGGGTTTGCATGCGGGCTACACCGGTTTTGGTAACTGACAATTTGAGTGCCTCGTATGTGTGCAAGAATCCTGTGTTCCACTCTAGGATGAAGCACTTGGCTCTTGATTATTTTTTTGTTCGTGAACAGGTTACTTCTGGTTCCCTGCGTGTTACCTATGTCAAGTCGTCTGAGCAAGTTGCTGATCTCTTAACTAAGCCATTGGGTCATCGTTTGTTCTCTGGTTTTAGGTCCAAGCTTGGTCTCGTTGATGGAGTCTCAATCTTGCGGAGGCGTGTTAAGACTTAGTGTGATGGGTAGTTTTTTATTGGCCTAGTCTCAGGGCCGTCCCTGGGCATGTCTGCCCAGGGCAGGCGCACAGGGCCCCCAAAATTTTGGGGGCCCTTAATTAAAAAAAAAAAAAAGCATATATAGGCTTTTGCTTTTGGACTTCAACCAATTAAAGAAAGCCCAATGTTAGTGAACCTTTCTTTAAAAAACCAAAGCCCACTTGGCCACTTTCACACCAACATACGTAACAAATATCTAAATTAACCTAATCTAGAACCTATTAACTATATAACCTATATTAACCTAATCAAAATTCTAAAGTTTCACAAACAGAAAGTCGGAAAGAGAAATTTTCAAAAAAAAAAAAAAAAGTCGGAAAGAGAAATTACGGAAGAGACGAGACTCAAACTACAACAAATTGCTTACTGCCTAACAATTTAGGTATTTGAACATTTATTCTTTTAATTTGAGAGTGCTATTTGTGAATTCTAGGTATTTGAATTAATTCAAATATTGAATTTTTTTAATTTGAATATTTGTGTATTTGAACTAGATTAGGTAATTTAAATTTGGGAAAGACGACAGATTCTACTCGTGTGATACTGATTCTCCAATTCTCAAACTCTCAAGTTCTTCAATTCTCTTGATAGGTAATTAAAATTACGTATTATTTTACAATTCTTGTTTATTGTTTTATTTACATGACTTAATAATTCTGATTTCAGAATAATATATTCAAGAATTTGTTTCTTGATTAATTATCTATTCATAGGTTTCTAAATAAATTTTTATTTTTTCCTTAGGATTTTATGTCTTCTAGAAAATATTCATCTAGATTTTTGAAGATAACTTTTTGAACAATTATTATTTATATATAAAAATTAATTGAAAAAGGGGCCCAAATTCAAATATTGCACAGGACCCCAATTTTTATTGGAACGGCCCTGCCTAGTCTTATGTTATTGTTAATTATAACTGGTTCCCTTTTATTGTGTCTTGTACTCTATTTATTAGTTGGTTTTCTCAGTGAATAAATTACTCATATTCAAGTTCTCACAACTCCAAATATTATTTAAGCTTTTATGGTAGTCCACATGAAACATTAATTTCCATTATTATATAAATTTCGAACCCATGCAAAATGTTTTTCTAGATCACCTCTGTAAGAGAGGAATCTTTACATCTTGAAGAGAACTAAAACCATAACTACATGGCTGTCTTCACATCTTGAAGCCTAAAGCCTTGGTCCAGGAGGAATAATTTGTTCATAAAATTATTATAAATTTGTCATAATAATTATTTATTCCATTGCTACCTTCCAGGGTATGAAACAAAGGCCGCACCCATGACCGCCTTCGTTTCAGACCTCTATCTTCCCTGAGACGGTTTAAACACAACTTAATTTTATTACATGGCCATGTTTGTCTCAAATGGTCATGGCCGTCGTTTTTAGACAATTGTAACTGTCCGTCAAAGGACATCTAGTGTCTATATTAATTAAAAAAAAAATTATAATTTATGCCCCTCCATAATATGTCAATTTTAATGTCACCTCTGAATTATTAGTTGTGTAAATGTTGTCTCTCAATTTTCGAAACGGTACATATATTGCTCCTCACGTACCATAGGGGATGGGAAATATGTATACCGTTTTGAAAATTGAGCTACAACATTTACAATACGAGAGATCAATATATGTACTGCTTTAAAAATTGAGAGACAACATTTACATCACTAATAATTCAGGAGTGACATTAATAATTGACATATTATAGAGGGACATAAATTATAATTTTCCCTATTTCAAATAATTAAGTAATAAATATTGATATGTTTATAAAAAAAAAAAAAAGGTTTTTGTTATAAATATTATTATTATGGACATTATTGTATATATGGTAGTAATTGTAATTGATAGGTTACTACCTTTTATATGTATTGTAATTACTTTATATTTGGTGATGCCTTTGTATAAGAATTCTAACCATGAATAAGAATCGCAATCTTCCCTTTCCTCTCTTTGTCTATTATTCTTACAACAGTTTTTAATTTCTTTGGAGGGAGTAAATTAATATTTTTAAAAAAATATATTTAAGAAGCAAACGAATAAATTCATTATTTTGAATGTTCAACAAATCAACACGGTCTTAATTAAGAGGTAGTCAAAGTCCTCTCTGGGATTTGAAAATTTTCTGTTTTATTTAAACTTTTTTGTGGAGTGGGGAGGATTTGGTGGGGAGAGGGAGAAATAGAGCCCCACACCCACCCCCACCTTTAATTTCTTCCTTGTTAGTTAATTTTGTCGTTTAAATCATCATATATATATATATATATATATATATATATATATATATATATATATATATATATATATATATATATATGAGATCGGTAATAATCTGATCGATCTGCATATATTTGCCCATCCATTTGCGAATTGGAAGGATGCAGCAGCCTTGTCGGTTTCCATTCTTCTTGGCTCTCTTGGTGATTTTGTTGGTGAAAGAAGCCCAATGCTCCCCTAGGCAACTCAAAGTTCAAGAACTCCAGAACAAACTTGACCAAAGATTCTTGTATTCCACAAATCCTCCACACCACACAAATCCCATCAAGGTAAAATTAATTAAATTAAAGCTAAGCTAAGATGAATATAATGCATGATTTGTTTCCATATTATTATAGAAAAATGAAAATAAAAAATGATTTGTGGTTGGGTGGATGATATATATGATCAGAATGAAGGAAGAGTGCTGTATCCAATTGGGTATGGGGCAGACCCAACAGGAGAAGATGACAGCAGTGGCGCAATAATGGAGGCTCTTGATGATGCCCTCAAGTCCCAGAAAAATGGGGCTGAGCTTCTCCCTGGGGTCAAGGATTTGGGTGGTCTCATCTTGGATTTTCAAGGTGGGGATTTTAGGATCAGCCATCCCATTATCTTCCCACCTGGTGTTGGAAATATTGTGGTTAGTACTTCCATTCCTTCAACTCATATAAATACTAGAGTTAATACCTCCCATGTTCCTCCAAATATTAGGGGTTAGTGGTCATCTGAGTTTTAAATGACATTCAATGGTTCTTCATGTTTTAAAAAATAATTACCCGTGACCCTATTTTAAGATCACAGGTGGTTATTTTTTAAAACATGAAAGACCATTGGCCATTTAAAACTCGGATGACCACAACTCGTAAACCCCTAATACTAGGAGGAACATGGGAGGTATTAAGTCTAAATACTAATATAATTGTTTACATTTACAAATAAAGTTTTTAGTTTAGGGGTGTTTGATTTGATTTAAGTTATCTCATGTCATCTAGAATAATGCTAGGTGCTCCTACAAAAAGTCATTCATTTTTTGTCACCCTATAGGCCTATAAGTTGAAATTTCAAATGAAAAAGACAAGAAAAGAAAAAACTTAACAATGCAAGAATAGCCACATCTTGGAGCATAAATTGTGTAGTTTTTGTAGGGTGAGAAACATTTCCCATATAATACCACATCCCCTTATTTGGTTCAAGAAAATGTAAAATTACAGTAGGAAATATGAGATTCTCAAATATCTATTAAAATTACAATCTCCCAAATTTTTAAGCTATGTGAAATTTTAAAAAAGATACATTACCTCAAAGCATCCCTTGAACCAAACACTCCCTAGTATTTAGTGTCTGTTTATGATTGAATATATCACCTAGACTAGACAAGTATTTTTGTCCGTTTATGATATAATATATCAATTACTCTTTTGGGGTTGAATCTCCAATCCGACATAGTATTTGGGGATGTAAATCACGTGACTCAATGGTTCAGTAAACAGGCTAAATGTCGGTGTCCACAAGGGATCTGCCCACTTTGGACATAATCCCTACACTGCCGCCGCCGAAGGTTCGAAACTTTGTTTCTGCTCTCAAATACTGTCCACTGAACCATTGACCTAAGCCCATGCGGGCATATATGAATTACTCTGATCTGCATATTAGACACCAAATTAAAGCTTAATTAGGTTGATGAATATTAGTAAAAGAAAGAATTTGGCGGATGGCCTACGTACGTACGTACATGCAGGTACAAGGAGGAACACTGCGAGCTTCCAACAAATTTCCAGGGGACAGGCATCTGATCGAGCTTGAAGTGAAAGACCAAAACACTGGAATCCATTACGAAGACGTGACGTTTCGGGACATCCTGTTCGACTCCAGCCTCCGAGGCGGCGGGCTGCTGGTGGTGGACTCCGCCAGAATCCGCGTAACCAACTGCTTCTTCCTCCACTTCACCACCCAGGGAATCCTCGTCCGCCGAGGCCACGAGACCTTCATAACCCACACCTTCCTCGGCCAGCACCCCACCGTGGGCGGCAGCGAAGGCGAGAAGGATTTCTCCGGCACGGCGGTGGATCTCGCCAGCACCGATAACGCCGTCACCGACGTCGCCATCTTCTCCGCCGCCACCGGTATTGTACTAAGGGGTCAGTCTAATATAATCACCGGCGTCCACTGTTACAACAAGGCTACCACTTTGGGTGGCGTTGGGATTTTGGTCAAGGAAGCCATGAATAGGATAGACAATTGTTATCTCGACTTCAACTCCATTGTCATCGAAGACCCTTCACGGGTTCACGTCACAAATGGGTATTTTCTTGGGGATGGCAATATTATATTGAAATCCGTTGAGGGTCGCATTTCGGGTCTCAATATTGTGAACAATATGTTCATTGGGGAGCCTATGCATATGCTACCAATTGTCCAAATTGAGGGTTCCTTCAAGGATGTGGACCAGGTGGTGATTGATCAGAACCATGCCCATGGCATGAGGCTCAAATCCACCTCCGGGAAATTGACGGTGGCCGGAGATGGGACAAAGTGGGTGGCTGATTTTTCCCCGGTTTTGGTGTTTCCTAATAGAATCACCCATTTTCAATATTCATTCTACAGTAGAGGGGTTGCTGGCTTTCCAGCACATGCAGTCACAAATGTTTCAGGCAATGTTGTAGTTGTTGAGAGTGACAAGCCTGTCCAAGCTTTGGTCTCTATTTCTGTTGATCAGAATAATATCTTTGGGGACAGAAATATTAAGTTATTTTAGATAGGGAAACCCATAATGGGTACAATATTAATTCCCACTATATTTGTTTGTTGTAAAACACATTATTCTACTTAGGATTCCTAATATTGTAAGAGTCCTAAAAGCTATTATGATAGATATTATATATATACCAATGCTGTACAGAGATTGATGATGATAATAAGAATTAGTTTTCTCTGTTTGTTGTCACCTTCCTTTGATCATTGTCGCCGTCTGGTTTCTGGTTGCTCCAACATGCGAAACAATTCCATCGAGCGAACCACCACCACGGCGAATCTCGAATCCAATTCTGTCGAAATGACATAAAATATCTTATTTAATTTTTGAGTTCAAATCTCATTAAATACAGATTTATTTAATGAACAAACATTGGAATAACTAAGATTTGTCAAAGTTCTGTTGAATCACTCCTTGGTTAGTGACTGTCTAATCTGACCTAAATATGAACAGTGGCAACTTCATGTTAATTGGGATTTATCCATTTAGGGATGCTTTTAAATGTGTCTGCATTTGGCTGTTTGGATTGTAGTTAGATCAAAAGAATTTGTGCTACAGAATTTGTAGTACTACAGTAGTTTTTAGAGTCTGCAAGGTATCGAGTAGTGATGCATTTTGTGTATCCTTGATACTGTAATGGATTGTGAGATATGGTATGTACATGTGCAGTGTTATGCATTTATATTAAGGGTCTGTTTGGAAACCCAGAAAATGACTTCTGGAAATCATTTTCTGGGTTTTTGGTGTTTGGGAAGGCAGAAAATGAAATGGTCAAAGGAAAATGCTAGCTAGTCAATGGAAAATGAGGGCTAAAATCCGGGAAATGACTTCCCCTTTTTTTTGGCAGAAGTCATTTTCCATCTTTCAATCAACACACGCAAACACGCTCAAGCCTTCTTCTCCCTTCACTGCTTCTTCTCCCACTTCACCTCCTTCTTCAACATTCAACAGAGAACTACCAATACATCTCCTCCAACAATCCACAATTACAAAAGCTTCACCAACACTAGAAAAGCTTCAAGGTATATCATTTTTCCTTTTTGATTTTTTTTCCAAATATTATGGCTTCTTCACTGGTTTCCCAGTTTGGTTTCCGGCTGGGGAAACCAGTGAGTCTGGTTTTCCGCATCGGAAACCAGATCTGGTTTCCGATGCGGAAAACCAGCGGAAACCAGTTGGTAACCAATTACAATTTTTTTTTATGCCAAACCAGTGAACTTGTTGCTGAGATTTTTTTTTTTATTGATTATATAATAAAATGCTTTGCTTAATTTGTGGTTATGTGTTAGTTTTAATTGTTGTTATTTGTTGTCATATTATTTTGATTGTATAGATTGATAGAAATCATGTGCGTGCAACTGTTATGGGTGTAGCAAGTGCTATACTAGCTATGGGAATCCTTCTATTGCAACAACTTAGGAATAGGTGATGGCTTTCATGAGGATGACCTATGTAAGGTATTTGAATACTTGATGACAAATGAGGTTCAGGCGCGAATTTTCAATGCGAAGAATGCAAGTTTGAAGAGGAAATGGATTGAGAAATTTATTTCTTCTACGGATTAAATTATGTATGTCTTTTTTGTTGGTTAACATGCATGTTAAGACTTAGATTGTAATCTTTAAGACTTATTTTTATGTATGTTTTGTAGTTGGTTGGTTATGTTGGATCTTAGTACTTGTTATATTGGATCCTAACACTTTGTGGACTTTAATTTTCAAGACTTGATTATTTATGGGTTTATGTTGTTTCTAACATGTAATTGTGATTTCAAATTGTCATTTGTGACAATAGTTTTCGTACTAGAAAGATAGAGAGCAATGGCATTAGAATTAAATACAATCAAAATTTATGTTGCATATAATTTGTAATAAAAATTGTTATATTCTACAAACAAAAATGAAGTATATTATTCGGTATATAATAATTAAAATGTTTAAGTATGCCATTCTATTCATTTTCTGGAAAATGAACCAAACACCAAAAGACAGTTTTCCATCATTTTCTGGAAAATGAACCAAACACCAAAAGACAGTTTTCCATTGTGCAACCAAATACAGGAAAGGAAAATGACTTCTAGAAAATGACTCATTTTCTAGAAGTCATTTTCCATAAGTCATTTTCCGAGTTTCCAAACAGACCCTAACTTGTGGAATATCTTTTGCCATTAAACCATTCAGATAATATGTTCAGAAAAATCAAACTTTTAGTAGTTGTCGTTTAGTCAAATTTATACCTCTCGTGTAGTAAATTTATTTGCATAAATTTTGAGGTATACTTTGGATATTTGATATTCCACGAAAGATTAGACTATATATGACATCGTGTTTTCTTAAAATATTGGACTTATAGTGATTTTATTGTGATCACGGTATGCCTGAAAAATTCTACCGGCACAGTTTGAAAACTAAATTTGTGAAAAATACTTGTTGAACTCCTTTTGGCATGAATTTTTTTTTTTTTTGGAGAATCTTTTCTTGTGGTATTTGATGTCTGTAGAAGTTTTTGTTAAAAGTATGTTTTGGTTGTTCCAGAAAATTTTTGTAAAGTTTTGGTAGTGTGCTGCTAGTAAATTTTCTGCCTGACGCGATGTTGGGAAAATTTTTAATAAATATACTTCTAGACCTTGAATTGGCATGAAACTTTTTGTGTACAATCTAGACTTGATGTACTTCATATCTGGTAAATTTTGTGTCAAAATGAGTTGCCGTTTTTTTTCAGAAAATTATGCAATCCAGGTCAAAATTCTAAAATTTTCTGCCAATTTCAGTTTAGCTTGTATATCTTGCTATTTTGTGTTGTTTTGATGTTTGTATGAAACTATGAAAAATGAGAGCTTGCTTGGAAAAGTGTTGTTTTTGGCTTCTCGAAATAGGAATGAATGGGACCAGCAGCGAACATGTGTTCATTATCCTTCGGCGAACGGTACTTCTCTCATTTTTTTTCTAGTTTATGAATTACTAGAATATCTCTTGTCATGTCATGCCTTGTGTGTACCAAACATGATACTCTTTATTTAAAATGGATGTGCATGACTTAATTGAGATTTTGGTGTCTAAGACATAAGGGACAATTATATCACATATTGAATATGCTTCTCCTTATTTGACAAAATTTAGCATATAATCTCTTGATTAGACTCATATAAGAGAAAATTTGTTGTCTCTCTTGTTGGCAATTAATTATTTGTTATAGGCCACTGGAAACATGGTTTTGTTAGGTTGCACCTGTTGTTGCTAAACCTTAACTTGTTCTTGTCATAACAATTAAATAATATGAGCCTGAATGTTGTGATATAACTCACACCCTACGTTTTAAGAGAGATTATAGCTTCAATTTTTAGACATAGCATTGCCTAGAAGGCGACAAGTCATAACACTAATTAGAATATAACAGCACTAGGACAATCTCTTAATGAAAATTGATTTTTCCCCGGTTTTGGTGTTTCCTAATAGAATCACCCATTTTCAATATTCATTCTACAGTAGAGGGGTTGCTGGCTTTCCAGCACATGCAGTCACAAACGTTTCAGGCAATGTTGTGGTTGTTGAGAGTGACAAGCCTGTCCAAGCTTTGGTCTCTATTTCTGTCGATCAGAATAATATCTTTGGGGACAGAAATATTAAGTTATTTTAGATGCATTCAAAAAAAAAAGTTATTTTAGATAGGGAAACCCATAACGGGTACAATATTAATTCCCAATATATTTGTTTGTTGTAAAACCTTATGTGGACATTATTCTACTTAGGATTCTTAATGTTGCAAGAGTCCTAAAAGCTATTATGATAGAGATTATATATATACCAATGCTGTATAAAGATTAATGACGATAATAAGAATTATTTTTCTCTGTCTATTCTTTATTCTTATTTTTATCTAACACGTTATCAGCATTTTGCTCTGTATATTCTCGTGAATTGATTACGATCATGTATTTATGGTCGCCGTCTGGTTTCTGGTTGCTCCAACATGCGAAACAATTCCGTCAAGCGAACCACCACGGTGAATCCAGATTTATTTAATGAACAAACATTGGAATAGCTAAGATTTGTCAAAGTACTGTTGAATCACTCCTTGGTTAGTGACTGTCTAATCTGACCTAATCTGAACAGTGGCAACTTCATGTTAATTGGGATTTATCCATTTAGCAAAATGAAAGCAATTCTATTAAATAAATCCCAAATGAAGTATTTTAAACATAAGGTCTGGAGTGTTATGCCACATATGAGCTAGAGAACTCAGATGCACAAGCTATTCTAACTAAATATCCTTTAAACATTGGCATTACATCATCAAGGCGCACAGGCCGAAAGGGAGGACTAACAACCCAAAACAAACTCTAACTTAAACAATTGTGTCTAACATCTCAATACTCCCCCTCAAGCTGACCGGGGACAGGGGACCACGCCCAGCTTGAATCGTAGATCACCAAAGCTAGAAGAGGACAGTGGCTTGGTAAATATGTCCACTAGTTGATCATGTGTGGAGACAAAGTTCACTTTCGATCCCCCGGACGCCACCTTATCCCGAACAAAATGGTAATACACTTCGACGTGTTTAGTCCTCGCATGAAACACCGGATTAGCACACAGGTATGTTGCGCCCAAGTTATCGCACCACAGGACTGGGACGATTGGCGGTTGTAAACCGAGCTCACGCAAAAGAGACTGCACCCAGGTTACTTCCATAGCAGCATCGATAAGGGCTTTATACTCGGCTTCAGTAGAGGATCGGGCTACGGTTCGTTGCTTCCTTGAGACCCAAGAAACATATTGGGGCCCAGGAACACTGGGTAACCCGCAGTAGATTTCCGATCAAGCGAGCAACCGGCCCAGTCAGAGTCGGAGAAGGCGTGCACAACCGGCGAGGACGAGGGAGTGAGCCTCAAGCCCAGGTTTCGTGTGCCTTGCACACAACGCAACACTCGCTTGAGTGCCATTGGCTGTTTGGATTGTAGTTAGATCAAAAGAATTTGCTACAGAATTTGTAGTACTACTGTATGTAAATGGGATTTTAGAGTCTGCAAGGTATCGAGTATTGATGCATTCTGTGTAAGCCTTGATACTGTAATGGATTGTGAGATATGGCATGTGCAGTGTAATGCATTTATATTAACTTGTGGAATATCTTTTGCCATCAAACCATTCGGATAATATGTTCAGAAAAATCAAACTTTTAGTAGTTGTCGTTTAGTTTGCATAAATTTTGAGGTATACTTTGTGTAACACCCCCGATTTTCATGTCAATTTAAACTTAAACATGCAAGATAACTAACCACAATATAAGCATACACAGCGGAAGTCTAACTATATAAACTGGAAAACGAGGAATGTTATGCCATGTCCACGCTAAGGTGAACGCACAGGCGAGAACAACATCCACATAAACAGTCTAACAAAGGGCAAGGTTAAAACAACAACAATCTACTGTTCATAAAAAAGGCTCACAGGCCCAAAACAAAGCTAATAAGTCTGAGGGATCTACACTATCTATCACTAGATCGCGCTCGTCACTATTCGGGACCTGAAAAACACATAAATAAATGGGACGACGCCCGGTTAGCGAATGATGCTGGTAACCCACCAATACATGTCAATAGCATATATAGATAGGTAGTATATACAAAATCATTTCGAAACGAAATACGTATATATAAGTTCAAAACCAAAGATAGAAGTCAATCACAAGACTAAATACCCCTTTCAACAAGGATAAGGGAACACATCCCAAGACATCAAGAAGTGACAATGACACACAAGAAAGACTCAAGGTGTATTCTACCATCACTCAGCAGAATATCACCCGACATGCACAACACAAGAGGATAAGAGACACACATTGGCAACACATGCCTTCGCGACATCACTCGTCACGAATAGAGATTTACACAACGGCAACACATGCCTTCGTGACATCACCCATCACGAATTGATATGCCTTCTTTATGCCCGGTTCCAACCTTATGGCTACCCCCAACCTTATAGCTAGTTCCAACCTTTACCTCCAGGACCCCTGTACTTCTGAGTCCAACCTTATTCCTCTGAGGACCGTCGTCCCCATCCACCAACAAACCACCAACAATTTCCACCAATAAAAGTACACGAGGGTACTAATCACACACATGACAACACATGCCTCCCAAGAAATATGTGAACCTATCACTCAGGTCACAAACTCCATAATCATGTCATGGCCACCACAAGGACCACTGCCATACCTTGGTGACTAATGTCCCATACCATTAATCGTGCAATCCAGGTACAGCCACACACACAACACCATCATAGGAATCAATCAACGGATCACAACGAAGATATGAAACCATACTCAACAAGAGAAGGATCACAATCCGACCACCACGATGATTAACACAAGTCATCATCCACAATAGGAAAGAACAAACCACACACGCTAGCATTTAAACACCAAACTAGCATGCTTATCAAACGGGTAAACTAGACATAGTTTCGAAGAACACACAAGACTCATCATGGTTTAACGAATCACAAGGTTGAACACTTAGCACGATTCAAGACACTAACACCTACATGGAATCCTACCATATAGTTCTAGATATACGAAACATCAAGAAGACACTCAAAAGCCCAACAAAAGAACATCGGGAAGTCAAAACATCAACTACCGAGTCAAAAGAATCACGGGGAACAAATCCCCACACAACCACCATACTGTACCTGCGGGTGGACCCCTACCCGCCGTTCCGCCCGCGGGTACACAACCTTGAACAAAATAATCCCTTCGGGGATTTTCAACACCAAGCTCAAATTCAAGTCCAAAACATCCAAAATCTCACCAAATACAACAAAATGACTTGAATCAAAGGAATAGCCAAGCAATGGCATACATGAACCCTAATAACAAGCTCTAGATATGCATTTTCACAAGACAATGCATCAACACTCACATTTCATAGCAAAATCACATGTAGAATCCAATAAATCATCATATAGGTAATGAAAATAGATTTTGTAGAGCATGGGTTACCTCTTGAAGAAAAAACCTTCACTTAAAACACTTCTCAATGCCCCTAACAAGGTTCACCTTCAACACCCACTTCAAGAACACACCAAAAGATCATAAAGATTTCATCTTTAGGAAAAGATACCTTAAAAAATACTAAAAACACAAAAGGAACATAGATCTTACCTTCCTAGATGCTCAAGAGTAGGAAAGGTGGAATCTTGGAGACAAACTTTGAAGATCTTTGGAAAGCCTAAACTTAGCTTGGAGAGAAAGCTAGCTAGGTTTCTAGAGAAAAGGAAGGGCTTTTGATTTCAAAGTGTTAGGAGAGAAATGAAAGATGTCTTCTAGGTTAGCTTGGAATACAATCATAAGGGAACAAGGGAACCATTCACAAAGCTTTAGGTACAACATCTTGACTTAGGTTGACTAGTCAATTACTAGTCCCCGACTATTAAATTTTCAGGAATTTAAAGAATTAAATTACCAATTGGATTAGGATTAATTACTTAATTAATCCCTAAATAGAATCTGGATTTACGGGGTGTCACACTTTGGATATTTGATATTCCACGAAAGATTATATTATATATGACAGCGTGTTTTTCTAAAATATTGGACTTATAGTGATTTTATTGTGATCACTGCATGCCTGAAAAATTCTACCGGCACAGTATGAAAACTAAATTTGTGAAAAATACTTGTTGAACTCCTTTTGGCATGAAATTTTTTCTGGAGAATCTAGACTTGTGGTATTTGATGTCTGTATAAGTTTTTGTTAAAAGTATGTTTTGGTTGTTCCAGAAAAGTTTTGTAAAGTTTTGGTAGTGTACTGCTGGTAAATTTTCTGCCTGGCGCGATGTTGGGAAAATTTTTGAAAAATACTTCTAGACCTTGAATTGACATGAAACTTTTTGTGTACAATCTAGACTTGATGCACTTCATATCTGGTAAGTTTTGTGTCGAAATGAGTTGTCGTTTTTTCCCAGAAAATTCTGCAATCCAGGTCAAAATTCTGAAATTTTCTGCCAGTTTCAGTTTAGCTTGTATATCTTGCTATTTTGTGATGTTTTGATGTTTGTATGAAACTATGAAAAATGAGAACTTGCTTGGAAAAGTGTTGTTTTTGACTCTTGAAATACGAACTGAATGAATGAGACCAGCAGCAAACATGTGTTCGTTATCCTTCGGCGAACGGTACTTCTCACATTTTATTTTTTTTCTAGTTTATGAATTACTAGAATATCTCTTGTCATGTCATGTAACACCCCCTAAAAACAAGCTATTTAAAAGCCTTAAACATGCAGATAACTCAACTAAACAACAAACACAGCGGAAGACTGAAAGATAATTGGATAAACATAAATCCAAGTCACGGGGTGTTATGCCACGTTCACCAAAAAGGATGAACGCTACGGCAATATCTGCATTGTTTACAACTAATCCATAGTCTCAAAGGTCTACAACTAAACCGGCACACAGGCCATAAAACAAGCGGGAGAAGCTACGCTAACAGGCACTAGACTGCGCACTCGCCTAGACATCACCTGAAAGAACACAATAAAACATGGGACGACGCCCGGTCAGCGAATAACGCTGGTAACCCACCAATACATGTGAAATATCATACATAGATAAGATATAAGTTCCAAAGCCATTTTCGAAATGGAATACATAAGTATATAAGTACCAAACCAAGAGCAATAGTCAACACAAGACTCAACACTCTCAACAAGGATACGGGAACACATCCCAAAACCACAAAGGATAACCACAACACAAAGGATAAAGACAAGATCGATGGCAACACATGCCTTTGTGACTACACACGTCACAAGAAGAGAACACACAACCACGGCTACACAAGCCCTCGTGACATCACTGATCACGAGTTGATATCCTTCCTTATGCCCGGTTCCAACCTTATAGCTACCCCCAACCTTATATCTAGTTCCAACCTTTACCTCCAGGACCCCTGTACACCAAGTCCAACCTTATTCCTCTGGGAATCGTCGTTCCCCCTCCAACAGTCCCTCCAACAGAACCACCGATTTCATAGTACACGAGGGTACCGATCACACACACGGCAACACATGCCACCCAAGAAATACGTGAACCTTACACAAAGGTCACAACTCCATAATCACGTCATGGCCACCACGAGGACCACTGCAATACCTTGGTGACTAGTGTCCCATACCACTAATCGTGCAATCCAGGTAAAACCACACACACATCACACCTCAACAGGAATCAATCAACGGATCACAACGAAGATATGAAACCATACTCAATCAAGGAATGGGTCACAACCCAACAACAACGATGAATAACACAAGTCATCATCAACAATTGGAAGGTACAAACAACACACATGCTAGCATTTAAACACCGAACTAGCACGCTTATCAAACGGGTAAACCAAAGGTAGTTCCGAAGAACACACAAGACTCATCATGGTTCAACGAAACACAATGTTGAACACTTAGCACGATTCAAGACACCAAAACCTACATGGAATCCTACCATATAGTTCTAGACATACGAAACATCAAGAAGACACTCAAATAGTTCTACAAAAGAACAACGGGAAGTCAAAAGACCAAATACCGAGTCAAAAGAATCACGGGGAACAAATCCCCTTCAACATCACAATACGTACCCGCGGGTAGGCCCACGGGTAGGCCCCTACCCGTGGTTCCGCCCGCGGGTACAGGCTGCCCGGCCAATGTACCCCGCAGGTAGGCGGCGGGTTGGACCTCTACCCGCCGTTCCGCCCGCGGGTACACCCCTGTACCACAATACAACACTTCGCGGATTTTCTTCTCCAAACTCAAATTCAAGTCCAAAACTTGCCTAAACTCACCAAATACAACAAAATGACTTGAATCAAAGGAAATGCCAAGCAATGGCACAAATGAACCCTAAACACAAGCTCTAGATATGCATTTTCACAAGACAATGCATAAACACTCACATTTCATAGCAAAACACATGTAGAATCCAAGAAATCACATATAGGTAAGCAAAATAGATTTTGTAGAGCATGGGTTACCTCTTGTAGACTAAAGACTTCACTTTACACCTCAACAAGCTCCTCACTAGGCTCACCTTCCAAACCCACTTCAAGAACACACCAAAAGATCATAAAGATTCTATCTTTAAGAAAAGACACCTTAGATAAAACCAAAAACACAAGATAAACTTAGATCTTACCCTCCTAGATGCCCAAATATAAAAAAGGTTGAATCTTGGAAGCAACTCTTGAAGTTTTGGCAAGGTTCCAACTTGGCTTGGAAGAAAAGTTACTCACCTTTTAGAGAGAGGTGGAGCTAGATTTTTAGAAAAGTGTAAGGAGAGAATGAAGGTGGTCTACTAGGTTAGGTTACAATACCAACAAGTGAAAGGTCAAGAATACCCTTACTAACATAAGGGAAGTGTAAGGAACAAGGGAAATCCTTACAAAGCTCAATGTACAACTTTGACTTTGGGGTTGACTTGTCAATTACTAGTCCCCAAGTATTGAATTTTCAGGATTTTAGGAATTAATTCACCAACTGAAATAGGACTAATTACTCAATTAATCCATTAATCGAATTTGGATTTTGGGGTGTCACATCCTCTCCCCCTTCAAAGAAGCTTCGTCCCCGAAGCTTGTGTACGACAATTAAAAGCAAACGATGAAAGAAACAACATTGTGACAAGAGGTGCAAGAACAAACTCTTTTGGTCAAAGGCTCCAAAAGATTCCACAAGATTTCAAGGCAATGAAGTATTCCAAAACAAGAAAGAAGGTATTTCAATTCAAGGATTGGCAAGAGTTTAACAAACGGATAGATTGAGCATCAAGAACTCTAGCCTCAACACAAACACCAACTTCTAGAAAACAACTAAGAACTAAGCAACTAACTCCAAACACCAACTACTAAGCTAGCTAAACAACAAAGCAACAAGCAAAAACAAGTATCCCAGGTAAACAGCAAACTATTACCAAACTAACAACGGCTAAGAAGGAAACAACAACAAGGAAAAGGCGAACGGGATTACCACAACACAAGCTAGAACTCCTCACTCTCCGACTCCTCGGATTCTTCATCATCTTCTCCTCTGCGGCTTGAACTGGCTTCAATCTGGTCTAACCTCCGGTGCACTGCGACAAACTGCGCCTTCATAAACGTGACAAACGTGGTAGAATTGAACATTTCCCAATTTGTGTTTCTATTCTTAGTATGCAGTTCATTTTATTGTATCACCACCTCAGCGTATCTCTGTGGGCTATAAATCTCCGTCTGTTGTTTAAATACCTAGAGCCCATTATAGGAGATCAATAGATACGCTGACTGCATACTTTATGAAGATCGGTTCACGGCATTATGTGGAGATATGAACCCAAATTTAATGGAATGCCTAGAAATTTCATAAAATGAAAAGATCTTCATTATTTAAATCCACGTACTAGTTAGACTGAACTAGAAGTTCAGAAGATAATCTATTTGCGATATTAGCAAATAATCTGCCAAATTTAATACTGATCATAAAAGAGTGACTAGGTCCCATGTACATTCCCCAACTTGGACCAAATATATCTACCGATACTCCTTGACACTAGAAGTGTAGGAGATCTATCGGTGAAAGAGATAAGAATCTACCGATACTCCTTGACACTAGAAGTGTAGGAGATCTATCGGTGAAAGAGATAAGAATCATAATACTAGATCTAGTAAATAAACATTGTCACTCTTAGAAAAGCTTGAACACTTTAGTCCTAGAGACATTCGTCCAGATGACGAGAAACCCTAGTTAATTCATAGGTGCACCAAACAAACATAATACTAAGGATGTGGGACAACCAGATGTGATCTGAATAGTTGTGCGAAATGTCTAGAATTTGGTTGACTTAAATATTGCCATGAACAATTATAAATATGGGAGAAATTCTTGAAAAATGTTATAAGTTGTCGACAACACAATTGCCTTCAAATTGCTCATATTATATGAAAATCTGGAACTAGAACTAGGTGGGAGAAGCGCCTAGATTGATTAAAGTATAAAGAGAGCAATTAAAAGCATATAAAGCTCAACTCGCTTATATATTCCTTTCGTACACCATTGAGGTATTAACCCTGCAGGTTACAAATGGTGTGGAAGGAAAACAAGAATATCGAGGTGATAAGATATGAAGCGAGTCTGTAGCCTATGGGTTCACGCAGAGACCCTTAATTGATTTTAATCAAATATACTCTCCCACGATAAATGTCATTAAGTTCCGCTACAAAATATCATTGGCAGAATAATAATAAATTTAGATATGCAATTAAATTTATCTTGAGAAATCCCTGATGGATTTATAATTCCCGAATGAAAATTTATGTGCCATTATTTACTCTTTAAAGAGTTGCGAACGGAATTGTACCATTATGTGTTATATAAAAGGGTTGATAATGAACTTATTTATTATTTATTATCTCAGTTAATATTGATAGTGTAAACATCAATGAAATAACTAAAGAGCTTGATGATATCAGTTCATATCAAAAGACGAAGTTTTTGAAATAAAAATCTTGTGAAAGCTAAGTATTATCTCGACTTGAAGATCGAGTTTTTCGTTGAATGAATTTTATACACCAGTTAGCCTATTTTTCACCTATCTATATGGTTAAGTATCATGGTTTTGTCAAACTATAGGTTGCCTAATAATCTTTTGAAGTAGATAAGGGACCGTTTAAACTCGGTAAGGATACCTTAACAGTCCTTTACTTCATTTTTCGTTGGAGCACCTTTTAGAACCAGAAGTTCTATAATCACAACAGATATGATATTTGCGATAAAATTGCTAGCAACATCTAGGGCTCCTTCTACAATGAAATATTGGAATAGTGTTTAATATATATTCCGAGTTACAAAAGAGTTTGCCATTTATATGAGAAACAAGTGTATGGTTTTGATAGGCTGTTTGGGTATTGGTTATTATATATATTTGATCCCCGTGATGTCAAAATTCCAAACTGGTTAAATAATGAATTACCCCTAATGCCCCAAATGATGACAATAACACTTGAGTTGCACAAATGATATATGAGTATGTTAAAGAATATTTGACAAAACATATATAGCAACAAAATTCAACCAATACAAGCTCTAGAAGAGCCACAAAAATGACTGTGCAAGATATTCACTCTAGTGACAATCCAGAAGATTTGACTAATCCATTTCTACAATTTTGGATATATATTTTATGTGTGGATTTGAAGATTGTCTTCTTGAGGGGGAGTATCATTTTACAATCCTGAAGATTGGGTCTTGACGACTAACAGATTACTCTTTTCCTTAATTAAGTTTTTCCCCACGGGGTTTTTCCTTAATTCTAAGGTTTTTAATGAGGCGGCTAATCTAAAACAAACACCTACATCATGCACTCTTTTCCCCAACTAATTTTTCCCACTAGGTTTTTATAGTGAGGTTTTTAGCGAGGCATGAGTATGATATAGTAATGTAAATGGGGATAAGTTGCAAAATAATTGCTTAAGTAGACAAATCCCAAAATCTTGAAGATTATGCCCTGAAGGCTTATGGTTGTACTCTTTTTCCCTTAACTAAGTTTTTTCCACAGGGTTTTCTTAAGTTAAGGTTTTTAATGAGGCAACCAATACAATATATGTTTTTACATATATCATGTACTATTTTCTTCAACTAGGTTTTTCCCACGCGGTTTTCCTAGTGAAGTTTTGTTACACCCCTGATTTTAAGCATAATTTAAAACACTTAAACTTAAGTAGTAAGGCAAAGTCTATCCATAATGATTAAATTAATGCGGAAGCTAAACCAAATAGTGTTGGGGTGCTATGCCACATCTAAGTTATAGGATTAGATGCACAGACCAAAATCAACTACAAAACCAAAGCATGATATCCATAGTGTCAAAGTATATCATATTGGGCTCACAGGCCACCAAAAACTAAAGTCTAACAAAAGAAATTGGATCTAGCTAACGGCTCCAACTAGCCCTCTCTTGAACCGACTAGACTGTACCTGAAAAGCATTAAGGTATAACAACCGTTAGCGAAAATTGCTAAGTAACCCACTCCAATGCGTTGAAATGCATAATATATACTTTATAGATAAAAACCACTTTTGAGACTTAGCTTGGAATACATAAGTATAGTCTTAGCAACACTAGCTTTTAAAACACGAGAGATATAAGTATCATTTGACTCATCGAAGGACACACTCAATCATACCGACTAACACACGGCTAGTCAATAGAATCAATTCGAGGAGACAATAATAAGGATACAAAGATAATCAACAAGGTAGGTAATCAAGCAACAACCACAAGGTCACATAAAGATATGCTCATAAGCAAAAGAGTTTCAAGAATCACAATCAATGACCAAGTTCCAACCTTATGCCAAGTTCCAACCTTTACACCGCTCCATCCTTATAACAGTTCCAACATATACCTCCCAGTGCCACCCTGTACACCAAGTCCAACCTTATACCATCATGGAGACTAAGCTCCCCGCCAATCTTACAGACAATCATTTACTGCCGATCTCATAAACATAATATAGTATATCGCCGATCTCATAAACATAATATAGTATACCGCTGATCTCATTTGGAGCAAAGCTCATTACCGCCAATCTCATATCAATCATAAACACATAGTCATTGACACAAATAATCAAGTCTCAACAATAGCCCAATCAAGGAACACTCAAGATAAGGTACAACAATTGTACAATCTCACAATGGTAGATTCAATCGAAGGAATTCAAGAAAGACCACGAAGGAGACATTCAAAGGGTATTGCCAAAATATCAAAAGATTTCAAATCAAGAGACCACAACGAGTGGTAAGCACAAGTTACCAATCCTCATCAAGAATAAATAAGGTTATTACGTGGAAATGCACATACTAGTACCAACAAATAACGTAGCTAGCATGCAAATCAACAAGACAATCATAAAGGCTCATACGAACATGATAGACTTTACTTCAATCCAACGAATCACAAAGTTGGATCACAAATACGATTCAAGACTCACAAATTCTACGAAGGATACTTAAGACATCGTTCTAGACTTACGAGACATCAATAAAGACACACAAATACACAATGGGTCAACAAAACGGAAGCCAAGAACCAACGTACCAGTGGGTGTGTCGGGTGGGTGGCAAACTACCCGCCAAACACACCCCGTACCAGCGGGTGGTACCACGGGTGGTCAACCACCCGTTGAACCCCCTTCCATATTACACCATGTACCAACGGGTGGTCTGACGGGTGGCAAAAACAAAAATTTCCCTCACTACAACATATACCTCTTCCAGATCCATCCCCTTACCCATACAGTATATCATAAATTAACCTCAATTACAAAAATAAAAATTAATTACTAACCTTAGTCTTGAACATTCCTAGTACATCCTACCCGGATTCTCATTCGTCCAAGATGTTCTCAAAACCATTTTTAGACCACATTCGCATACTTCAATCGAAATCCATTCCCATACAAATAACATTTTCTCCTTACTGTTGAAGAACTCGAAGAGTTGAAGTTTTCTCCTCTAGAACCTTCCATTGAATCTTCGAATTGGGTAACAAAATTGGAACATCGCTTTGTGTGGTGTTTCGTATTTCGCTTGGGTCGGCAAATGGTGAAGAACATTGCTAGTGAACTTACAAATTGAAGGCTGTTGAAGAATTGCACATGAAAGGACAGAATTGCCCTTCTACTTCATGGCTGCTTAACACCAATTGCAACGGTGGACTAAAAGTGTCCAAGTTTTATTAAGTCTGGGCAAAATGTGACAAAATTAATAAAAGCGGATTAAATGTGTCCAACGCACAATAAACGCAGGACCAAAAATAGATTTAACTCAATAATAATAATAGTAATAATTGATGTGCATTTAGGTATTTAATACACCGCTATAATAATAATAATAATAATAATAATAATAATAATAATAATAATAATAATAATAATAATAATAATAATAATAATAATAATAATAATAATTGTGCATTTAAATATTTAATAATAATAGTATTATTATTATTTTTTGAAAACTACTAACTCTATTACATTGTAGGATCTGTGCAGAAAGAGTCAACACCGTCTTCACTGAGAGGCTCAATCTTATGACCTCCCATATGGGAGAGTCACTACATGCCATCTGAGCATAAGGTGCTTGTCATTATTATTATTATTATTATTATTATTATTATTATTATTATTATTATTATTATTATTATTATTATTATTATTATTATTTATAATTTATAATATTTACAATTAGTGAACAAACTAGAAAAACAAATTCCAGTAATGTATAAGTCTTACTAATGTATAAATCTTATCCGTGTAGAATAATTGAACAAACTAAATTCTTGTTGGAAAAAAAATAGCTTAAAATGGCATAAAATGACATATTAAGTGGCTATTTTGTGGTACAATTATCAGTGGGGTTCACTTTGCAACATTTTTCCATGATTGGTGCAAGGTTATTATGACCTTAATGGCCATTAAGGTGTGCTAATTGTAACAGCTGTAACGATTACCGTTACAACTGCTACAAAGCCTATATTGATGGTTAGATAGGCTATATAAGTAAGGTCCTCCTACTACTCAAGTACTGTCATTATTCTGACAAAATATACACCATCCTATTATGCTTGAGACAAGTGGGAGTCACTCTGCCCAAATCGCTGCAGAAATCAACTAAGGCATTCTACATCAACTACAAGGCATATCAAGCAAACAACTATAGCTAGAGGTTAGTCCTTATTATCACATATACAATGATGTATAAGTGTATATGTGCCTATTATTTCTAACATTTGGTATCAGAGCTTGTTTATCTCTGCCTAGTTGTTCAACTGCCTATGTTTTAGCAAAGGAAAATAGAGCAAATATTGATGCATATTCATATAATGTTGATTACATCTTTCCAGTAATTGTATAAATATTTGTGAATATGCATATGAAAATTTGTATATATGTTTATTGTTTTATATGAGTCGAAAATCCAAATGTCGTATGTGTGTAAAAATATATGGATAACTGTGTATATGTACATTGTTTTGAATTTATTTTTTTTAAGAAATTTTTTATATGTTTTTCGAAATATACAAATGCAAAAAAAAATAATAAAATTAAACCAACCTGCCGTGTGGCTTCTCCGATTCCGATCTCTGCTTCTGGCCACTCGGCGACGCTATTTTCTCCGGTGACCGGCATAGAAGACAGGTGGCGGCGGCAAAGCTGGTCTTCGGCAACGTCGCTGCTTCCCTTTCTTCTTCAGGCAATGACCGGCGATGGGGCTAGGATAGCGACGGCGAAGCAGGATTTCCAGCGGTGGCGTCATCGCTGCCTTTTTCCGGCGAACGGAGAGGCTGGCTGATCGTGGGCGATGGCACTGTCTCCGTCGCACTTCCTCTACTTGTCGGTCGCGGTCCGTTGGAGCGGCTGCGGGAGGCGGCGAAGGGGTGGCGGCGCTGGGTATCCGGCGACAGTGGCGAGCGGCGGCCGATCTCTCTCCCGTTCGATCTTTTGCAGCGGCTTCAGCTTTTTCATTCTTTTCCCGGTCTGCAGCGGGGAGGATTTAGGTTAGATGTGATAAGGAAATGGTTGGGTCGGGTTATGTTTTTGGGCCTGGCCCACGCTTAAAATAAAAAAATAAAAAAATAAAAAAATTTTGGGCCTGGGTTTATATAAATCATTTGTTATATATATATAATTGTCTAATATGTTGTGGGCCTACAATTTGGTTTTAAAAATATTGTAAATTATATTGTTTTAATATAATTTTCATTCAAATTGTAAATTGAAATTGAATTCGAATTTTATTATTCGGTATGCTCATGTTTTAAATTGCTATAATGTTTGTGCAATTTATTCGTTTCATATGAGTTTATGTATTTCTAATATGCATGTTATCTCCAATTAGCATAATTTTAATTTATTATAATTGTGCGATTTATTTATGCCTTAGAAATGCATGTTTTAGGAATTTATTAAACTCCTTAGTACTTGGACTTTAGTAGTGCCTTTTAGGAGTTTGTTGAATTCCTTAGTATATTGGACTTTAGCATATTGCGGTTATAAAAGTACATAAGGTTTAGTACGACTTTGGTAGTTCCTGAAGGTTAGCACATTAAGATCAAAGGTTCACATATTCTTAAAGCCTTTTTCCAAACCGTGAACATCAAAGTTTTGAAAAAACCCTTCAAAACGTTATGCTATAATATGAGAATGCACGAACCGGGGAAAATTTCTTGGGAAGAAAACTGGAATAGCCAATATGCTACTAGTTCCCTTGGAATCCTACTCTGTCTAAGGAGTTGGTATTTAACCGAGTTCATCCTGACCAACTTTTCTGGGAGTATACTTGGTAATTGCTTATCATGTTGAGTGCATAGTTTGTTTTGTTAAATCTATGCCGATGTGGTAATACAAATTTAGTTAATTAAGGAGTGGCCACACCATCCTTAATTTAATTAAATTTGTATATCAAATTTTTCTAAATCACATAAAGTTTAGGCATAAATTGTGATTAATTATATGTAATATGATGAAATTTAGCCCACAGGTAATTTTGTTATATTTGTATGGTTAATCGGGATAAAAATACCAAACTATTATTATAATTTAGCCCACAGGCAATTATGTATCGGCATATAGTCTTTGGTAGTTTTATCGTTGAGAATAGAAATTCAACCTTGTTCCCATCCCATTTCTATTCTAAAATTTTCTAAGGTCCCTTTTTCATAAAAATTTAGCCCACGGGCAATTTTTATGGCATTTGGATTTTTGACATGCATCATTTACATTGGTAATGTATGCAATTCAGTTATTTATATGCCTCAAAATTCTAATCCAAACATTTACCTTTACAGCATCTCAATCCGTTACTCATACTGATTTGAACATCGAAGTTCCCGAACTTAGGGGCGACAACTACAAAATTTGGAAAGAAAGGGTTCTTCTAAGTTTAGGGTGGAGAGACTTGGACTTTGCTATCCATAACGTGCAACCACCGGTCCACACTGAAGATAGTACCCATGATGACATTGCACTATATGAGTGATGGAATAAGTCCAATCGGCTCAGTACAATGTACATCCAGGCGAAAATATTCAATGGGATTCGGGGTTCCGTTAGTGAAAAGCATAAGGATGTCCAAGCATTGCTCAAGTCTATTGACGACCAGTTCGTCACTTCAGAAAAGGCTTTAGCAAGCACCCTCATCATGAGATTCTCCTCTCTCCGTCTCACTTCCATTAAAGGTGTGCATGAGCACATCATGGAATTGCGGGACATTGTGGCTCAACTTAAGACTCTTGGGGTAGATATGTCGGATTACTTCATTGTGTACTATGCCTTGTACACCCTACCATCACCGTATAGACCTTTTAAAATTTCTTATAACACACATAAGGAAAAATGGTCCATAAATGATTTAATGACCATGTGTGTTCAAGAAGAAGGAAGGTTGGTGATGGAAATGGGAGAAAGTGTCATGCTGGCTACGGCACACACGAGAAGTCCAAGTCTGGCAAATCTCGAGGTTCCACTTCTAAGGCTAAGGGGAAAGGAAAACTTTCACCTCAAGCATACATAAAGAAGGTGCATAAGTGTTTCTTCTGTAAAAAGAAGGGGCACATGAAGAAAGATTGCATCAAGTACAAAAAGTGGATCGAGAAGAAAGGTATTCTATCCTCATTCGTTTGTTATGAATATAATATGTCTGAAGTTAACACTAATACTTGTGGATTGATTCTGGTTCAACAATCCACATTGCAAACTCTTTACAGGGTATGCATGATCTAAGGAAGTCGGTGGGAAGTGAACGAACCATCTTATCAGGAAACAAGATGGGGTCACAAGTGGAAGCCATTGGAACATGCAAGCTTATTTTAAGTAGTAGCTTTGTTTTGATTTTGAATAAGACATTTTATGTACCAAGTTTCTCCCGAAACTTGATATCTGTTTCTAGACTTGTACCGTTGGGTTTCTCCTTTAATTTTCGAGACAAGCATTTTGATATTTTCAATAAATCAACTTGTGTTGGATACGGTACATTGTCTGATGGTCTTTATCGTTTAAATTTACAAAACAATGCCACTTATAGCTCATTGCATGTTCACTCCGGTTCCAAAAGATCGAGTGTTAGTGAGAACTCCTCTATGTTATGGCATCGGAGATTAGGTCATATCTCCCTTGAACGTATAAAGAGATTAGTAAATGATGGAGTACTTAGTACTCTTGATTATACTGATTTCGAGACTTGTATAGACTGCAATAAGGGAAAGCAGACAAACAAGTCTAAGAAAGGTGCCAAAAGGAGTTCAAGCATATTGGAAATCATACATACTGACATTTGCTGTCCAGATATGGATATGCCAGGTCAAAAGTATTTCATCACCTTCATTGATGATTACTCGTGATTTACCTATGTGTATTTGATTCATAATAAGAATGAAGCGTTGGATGCCTTCAAGTCTTTTAAGGCTGAAGTTGAGAACCAATGTGGGAAACGAATACAGATAGTAAGATCCGACAGAGGTTGTGAATACTATGGTAGGTACACTAAAAGTGGACAAGCACCTAGTCCGTTTGCTAAGTTTCTTCAAGAACATGGGATTGTTGCCCAATATACCATGCCTGGTTCTCCGGACCAAAATGGTGTTGCTGAAAGAAGAAACCGCACGCTTATTGATATGGTGCGGAGTATGCTTAGCAACTCAAAACTTCCTAAGTTTTTGTGGGCCGAAGCACTTAAGACGGCTACGTATATATTAAATCATGTTCCAACCAAGGCTGTCCCAAAGACGCCGTTTGAGTTATTTAAAGGTTGGAAACCGAGTTTGCAACATATGCGTGTTTGGGGATACCCGTCTGAGGTGCGAATATATAACCCACAAGAAAAGAAGTTGGACCCGAGGACTATTAGTGGTTTCTTTATTGGATACGCACAGTCCTCCAAGGGATACAGATTTTATTATCCATCTAATTCAACTAGGATTATGGAATCAAGAAATGCTAAGTTTCTTGAAGATGACATGATTAGTGGGAGGGATCGGTTCAATGATTTGATTTCTAATCATGATCATATTGAAGCATGTCCTTCTACGTCATCAGATAGGTTGATAATAGTTTCAAACACCCCTCAAGTTTAAACGGGTAATGAACGACCTATTTAAGAAGTTCCACAAAATGCTGATATTATTCCAATAGATCAACCAATTCAGGAATTTCCTGAAGCGGTAGTTGAACCGCTAACTTCTTAAGAAGATGGTAGTTCAACTTTAAGGCGATCTACTCGTGGAAAAAGACCGGCAATTCCTAACTCATTAGGCAACATCGAGCGATACAAGGCTAGGCTCGTTGCTAAAGGATTTACTCAAAAGGAAGGAATCGACTACACGGAGACTTTTTCTCCTGTGTCAAAGAAAGATTCACTTCGTATAATTTTGGCTTTGGTTGCACATTTCAATCTTGAATTGCAACAGATGGATGTGAAAACAGCATTCCTTAATGGTGATCTAGAAGAGGAGGTTTATATGAAACAACCTGAAGGATTCTCTTATAGTGAAGGTGAGCATTTAGTTTGCAAGTTAAAAAAGTCCATCTCTGGTTTAAAACAAGCTTCCCGCCAATGGTATATAAAGTTTAGTGGGGTCATTTCTTCATATGGATTTGTTGAAAGTCCCTTAGATCATTGCATATACCAAAAGACAAGTGGGAGTAAAATTTGCTTTCTTGTTTTATATGTGGATGATATTCTACTTGCAACAAATGATAAGGGAATGCTGCACGAGGTTAAGCAATTCCTTTCTAAGAACTTTGATATGAAAGATATGAGCGAGACATCTTATGTCATTGGCATAAAGATCCATAGGGATAGATCCCGGGGTATTCTCGGACTATCGCAGGAAACCTATATCAACAAAGTCTTAGAAAGATTTCGGATGAAGGATTATTCAACGAGTCCAGCTCCTATAGTGAGAGGAGATAAATTCAGTTTGGACCAATGTCCAAAGAATGATTTTGAAAGAGAATCCATGAAGAATATTCCTTATGCTTCAGTTGTCGGATGTCTCGGGTATGTTCAAGTCTGTACTAGGCCGGACATCGCCTTTGCTGTTGGAATGCTGGGACGATATCAAAGCGATCCGGGTTTAGACCACTGGAGAGCTGCAAAGAAAGTTTTAAGGTACCTCAATGATACCAAGGATTATAAGCTTGTGTTCAAACAGATGGACGTTTTGGACATTGTTGGATATTCTGACTTGGACTTTGCCGGTTGTGTTGATTCTCGGAAATCAACTTCGGGGAACATTTTTATCATGGCCGGTAGAGCTGTTTCATGGAGAAGTGTTAAACAAACTCTTGTCACCACTTCAAACATGGAAGCCGAGTTCGTTTCATGTTTTGAGGCTACATCTCAAGGTGTATGGCTTAAGAATTTCATTTCGGGGCTTAGAGTTATGGACTCTATTTCTAAGTCATTAAAGGTTTATTGTGACAACTCAGTTGCAGTCTTCCTGGCTAAGAACAATAAGTGTGGGAGTCGAAGAAAGCATATCGACACCAAGTACTTAGCTATCAGGAAGCGTGTTAAAGATAAGAAAGTGGTCATTGAGCATATAAGCACTGAGTTGATGATTGCTGATCCCTTAACTAAAGGCATGTCACCATTCATGTTTAGGGATTTTGTTGAGAAAATGGGACTTGCGCCCACTTTGTAAAGTTTGTATACATACAGTTATTTTATGCAATTCTTAAAGCATTCAGATATTTTCTCGTTATTGTATTGTGCACATATTGTTGAGAAAATATATATGGACTTGGAATAAACATAAGGTCTATCCATAAAGTTTTGGTTAAAGCACAAAAAGTACTTAGAGAACAAGTTGCATTGTGATTATAGTAGATACTACTCGTATTAAAAGGACATATCTCTATAGTTCATGTATTTTATTTCTTTAAGTTTGTTCTTGCACCAAGTGGGAGAATGTAACATTTTTCCATGATTGGTGCAAGGTTATTATGGCCTTAATGGCCATTAAGGCATGCTAATTGTAACAGCTGTAACGGTTACCGTTACAACTGTTACAAAGCCTATATTGATGGTTAGATAGGCTATATAAGTAAGGTCCTCCTACTACTCAAGTACTGTTATTATTCTGACAAAATATACACCATCCTATTATACTTGAGACAAGTGGGAGTCACTCTGCCCAAATTGCTCGAGATATCAACTAAGGCATTCTACATCAACTACAAGGCAAATCAAGCAAACAACTATGGCTAGAGGTTAGTCCTTATTATCACATATACAATGATGTATAAGTGTATATGTGCCTATTATTTCTTACACACTTCCGATTTGAGTCGGGTCAAAGTGGATTCGGGTTCTTCGTAGTGAGACGAAGAGATTGATATATTGTACGCTCAAAATGGACAATGGGTGAATGAGATATTGATTCTCAAAGTAGACCCATTTGAGTTGGAAAATGAAGGGAAAAAGTGAGCATTTGTCCCACATTGGTTTGGGAAGAGGATTTGCCCCACTATTTATACAAGAGCTCTTTTTTAGCTAATTGAATTGTATAGCATAGAGGCACTTTCTCGCGCGCAAAGGGGGGGGGGGGTGTTGTGCAAATCAAATCCCAGAATGAGATCAAAAAGGCTTTGGTGGTCAAGCCTAATCTCGTGTGCGTGGGCACGAATGTCATCTGAAAATTGGCATGTCTTGCGAGCTAAGTTATGCCAAGCTTTGGTATTCATGCCAGTAGGGAGCACGAAACTTTGTGATGATATCGTGGGGGTTTAGTGCCAGTTTTGGCCAAGTGGCCGAAACTTTGAAATTGCAAAGTTTCGGCCAAAGGCAGCCGAAACTGTGCTGGCCGAGCACAGTTTAGCTACATGCACGAACCATAAGGCATATCCCTGTTGTGCCCGTTGGGTTCTAATTCATCAACTGTTACTGGAGTTAATTTTTAAATTAATTCCAATTTTAATTTTTGAATTAAAACCCACGTTAATGGTTGCTGTTACAGGAGTTGTAGGGGTGCCCCTAAATTTCATAATAAAGGCTATTCACTCCTCAATCCCTATATAAGAAGGAATTGAGCAGTAGCAGTTTTTTACACAAGAAGAAATAATTTTTCAGCCTCAAAATACTTCTGCTTCTACTCCATTCTTGAAGCTGTGTTCTGCCCGTGCTCTAGTTCGCCGGGTTCGTTCGTTTGGGTGCTCAAACGTCGAACCGTTGTACGTTTTATCGTGGGAAACCTAGGCCACAACGCTCCTAGCACTTTTGGGAGGTGGAAAATAAGGTTTTAAGGAAAGAAAGGCACCTCGCCTAATTCGTACTTTCTTCTTTCTTCCTTCTCCTTCTTTCTTGTTTTGGATTATGCTCTAAGCAAAAATCCTTTCTGTCTTGTTGGATTAGAATTATAATTTGAGGATTATAAGTTCTAATTTTTGGTTAATATATATTGGTATATCTTTTTCGTAGATATATATATGTATATATAACCTTTGAGTCCGTTTTATATATATTTGTGTATATATATATATATATATATATATATATATATATATATATATATATATATATATATATATATATATATATATATCAAATAGTATTTTATATATTTTCGTGTGAATATATAAATACTATGTTGGGATATTAAATCGATTTTGATTCATTATCACCAACAATTTTAAAACCTTAATTTTGATAATAAACAAGTCGGTGGATTCCAAGAGTATTGGATCCGTGAATGTTGCTCGTGGTGCACATTCAAATGGTCGGAACGGCAACGATGTTGCACATTCCGTAATGCCAGTTGATGGCCGCAACGTTGGAAATGTTGTTTCCATGGGATTTACAAAAACACACGATGGTGCTCCGAAGAACGTTGGTTCACGAACCGGTAGACCTGTGGCTCGTGGCACGCAATTGGTACCTATTGTGATGCCTAATGGATCGGCTGAAAGCCACGAAGGATCCAGTGTTTATGTGACCACTACATGGTTTGAGGACTATTGTAGTGTGACCAATGACTTCAACTGTAATCAAAGGAAAGGCAAGCGGAAGCTTAGCTTTCAAGAAGATTATGAGAAGAAGGAGAAATGCCACTATGAAGCGAACCGTCATCCAGGTGAAAAGGTTGAGAACAATTTCGCTATGTTTAAAACATGTGGATGGTTGGACGAGTGAGGTCACAACCGAGGTACCCCCGATGTGCGCTATGGACCACCCTTCGTGGAGTGGACGATTGGAAAATGGAACAAGGCACACGGGTTCAATGATTACTACGAGATAGGAAAAAGGAAATTGTTTCTAATGTATTTTCCTACTTATTTATTTGTGGAATAAATATTGTAGTATCCTTGTAATATTTTTATTTGAATAAAAATATCCATTGAGTTGAATTTTGGTACATACGAATTATTTGTTAGAATAATGTCAAATGTATAAAATGAATTGTTCCATTTGTGTGTATTGAACTTTTTATGTTTTAAAATATTCGTGTGTGATATTTTATTAATAAAAGATTCAATATGGATGCCTAGGGCATCAAGTAGCATTATTTGGAAAATGCTAAAATGGCTTAACGGCCGGAACGAAATGTAACAACCGTGTTACATGTTTGAAATCTCGTAAAAGGACTTCGGTTCTGGTTCATTTAGAACGATAAGGATTTCAAGGGTCAATTTGTCAAAAAGAATGGGATAGCTATACAATCGTGAGCCTCACAGCTCAATCGTTGAATATTTTAAATAATATTCTGAGTACGATTATATAAGTTTGATTCAACTAGTCGGAAATTTTGTTGATTTGTTCTTGTTAATTGTGTTATAATTAACTTGATCAAAATTCCAAATTATACTAGTATGAAATGTGATTTGAGACAAATTGTTGGGACGTCAGATTAAGTTTGAGCTTAACGGGAAAATGCTAATTAAACTTAGCATTGTTGAAGTGCTAATTTTAGTGCTTAATAGCAGTGGACGTCCAAAATGTTGAATTAGCACTGTGCAAGGGGCTAATTAAATTTGGCGTTGTAAAGTGCATTATGACTAGCACTTAAGGAGGTTTGACTAATTGTGTAATTAGCTAATAATCTTAGTGCTAGGTAGCACTGAAATTATAAATTAAGCAACCGAATGTTGCTGTGAGTTTATAATTTAAAGCAATAGAGATTGCTTTGGAATCGGTGCGTTAGTTTGGCAGCAATGATTCGTGCTTGGTATAGCATGATTCGTGCCTCATTCCTAAGCACTGATTTGTGCTTCAACTTCAGAAGCATTGATTCGTGGCCTTGGCCTTTCGGTCAAATTCCGAATGGATTCGTGAGGGCTAATCTGTTAGCACCTACGAAATGTGTTAACGTGTAACACATGATTATTCTTTATAAGAATAAAGAGAAAAAAAGAAATTAATCGTGGATTAATGCGGTTACGAACGATCGATGTGGTGAATATGAAACGCCTATTGGTGATTTCTGCGCAAGCGTTGGTATCGTACTCGAGCGTACGACACGGTATTCACCGCGATCGAACGTTGTTGCCGAACATAAATATCAAAACGTTGATAAGTTCGGGTCTACCTCAAGGTATGTGGGGTGAGACAATACTTTGGGCAAGTAAGTACCTTTTAAATAAGGTTACCCGCATGAAATTCTTACGAATTATGGGTACGTAGGAAGTTTTCCTACCAATGCCTGAAATGTGGGGGTGTCTTACCAAAGTTGTGTATTGGTTCTTAGTACACGAGTCCTATAGTTTGGATGTACATAAGAACGCAATAAATTGAATCAAGAAATTCATCGTTCTTCGAAGAATGTATTTTTGTGAAGGTTCAATAAAGGACCTAGCACGTTGAAAGGAACTTCCGGCGTAGCTATGGTTGAAGGGTATGAAAGAGAACCCTAGCTCAAAGCTAGACGTAGCAAGAGAGCTAGGATTGGAACAATCCTTTGGTCCAGATTTCTAACAAACATATACTAGAAAATAATTTGGATTTTCTGACATGGTTGTTAGAAAACGAGCCTCAAACGTATGTAGAAGCGTTGACTTCTACAGGTGGACCAACCCGAGAGAGGCTACCGAGAGTGAAGTAGATTCCATCTTAGAGAATCATACTTGGAACTGGTTGTTCTTCCTCCGGGTTGTAAAACCTCTGGATCCTAAGTGGATCACTAGTCGGAAGATAAAAACCAGTTGGATATATTGAAGTAAAATGGACGGGCTTGTAATTTTAGATTACATGCAATGCGAGTGCCACGGTTACTTTGATATATATATATATATATATATATATATATATATATATATATATATATATATATATATATATATATATATATATATATATATATATATATATTCTCTCGTGATGAGAATAAAATCCATTAGTATGATACTTTCATAGCCGTTTAGCGAGACTTGAAAGTTTATCGAAATGGATGTATCGCTTTCTTATTAGACATGGAACGAACTGAGGATTTGTGGTTTCACGCTATGAAAAGAAAGTGTGTAATTGGTGAGATCATTGTACGGTTCGAAGCAATTGCCTTAGTATTTGGCATGTAGGTTTGACCATACAATGATGACTAATGAGTTTAGTATAAATAAGTGACAAGTTGGTCTACGTATTGTGTACGATAGACGGTGATATCACTGTTTGTTTATACACGATAAACTCATCGTGGATAGTAATGATCAATTCTACCAGAAACATGTTAAAATTGAGATTTGACATGAGAGGTGTGAGTTTGGCAGATTTAATCTTCATGATTAAAATCGTGAGAAGACCGTAGGGTCTCGTGTTAAACCAATCTCATTAAGTTGATTGAATCCGTGTAAAAGATGATAATCAAGTGGCTTAGACACCGTTAGATACTAACGTACAACTAGCCAATAATCACGGAGATTGTACTTCTCATGGAGAATGCATTCATATTATTGGTAGTTTAATTATATCAAATGGGTTGTAATAGGCCGGATATTGCCTTTGCGGTTAACGAACTCGGTAGACATGCAAGTAACCCTAGTGTTGCGCACTAGAAGGCAATAGTGAAAGTTGTGAGATACTCAAGGTATACTAGTGACTTTGGACTGCACTACATGGGATATCCAATTGTACTTGGAAAGTATAGCACGGATATCAAAGGACGCTAAGTCCATTAAAGGCTACGTGTTTACGTGGGCCAATGTAGTTGGTTGTATGAAAATTCTTGAAACGATTTGTGATAGCTAAGATCCATTACAAGATCAAAGCTGAGAGCCTTACACTCGTGTCGCGAACGAGTAGGCCGAATGGCTAAGCCAATATTTCGAGAATGTTCCTAGTGATAAACTCGTACCTCCAATTTGTGTGCATTGCGATAGTCAAGCCAAATTGGTTAAGTACAAAGTTAGATGTGGAATGGTAAGTCTAGACTTATAAGTCGTAGACATCATACAATTAAACAATTTCTCACAACAGGGGTTATCTCTATTGACTACGTGATGTCAAAAGATAACGTAGCGGCCGCTAACTCGCTAACCCAAGGGTAAGCAAATGGTTGTTGAGAAGTTGGAACGAGGAATGGGTCTAAAGCCCTTGGACTAAAAGTTCTATAGTGGATACCTAACCTAGCTGGCACCTAGGTTCAATGGGACAACTAAATTATGAAACGGAACATGTCACTATGGGGGTCTCGGACTCCCTACCACTCCTCGTTAGAAAAAGTGACTCCCGCATGAGGCTAGCACGTTGATGCTTTAATGATTCGAATGTCGGTTGACATATGTGAATATGCGGGATACTCATAAAAGAATCACCTATGTGAGAGAGAAGTGAGGGTCGCTTCAAAGGAGAATTGATGGGCACAATTCTTCACAAACTCTTGCAAAACCAGGAAGGTGACCCACGACCAAAATGGGCACACTCATGAGAACAGAGCATGATTGGGAGGTTCCTGTGTGAGATGTGTCATCGTTTATACAAACGACAGTCGGTTCAAAGACATCGCGCTCTACCGTACAGCCAGTAGAGTAAACATGTTTTCACAAGGGAAGGTTCAAAGGGTATAGTGATCCCTACCTATCCTATGCAGGGATCGACCGTTGAACACAGTTGTTTCCGATTTCAAAATACCCTGAAAATCAATTTTTTCATTCATGTGGGGGATTGTTGGAAAAAATAGCTTAAAATGGCATAAAATGGCATATTAAGTGGCTATTTTGTGGTACAATTATCAGTGGGGTCCACTTCCGATTTGGGTCGGGTCAAAGTGGATTCGAGTTCTTCGTAGTGAGACGAAGAGATTGATATATTGTACGCTCAAAACGGACAATGGGTGAATGAGATATTGATTCTCAAAGTAGACCCATTTGAGTTGGAAAATGAAAGGAAAAAGTGAGCTTTTGTCCCACATTGGTTTGGGAAGAGGATTTGCCCCACTATTTATACAAGAGCTCTTTTTAAACTTATTGAATTGTATAGCATAGAGGCTCTCTTTCGTGCGTAGGGGGGGGGGGTGTGTGTGTGTGTGCAAATTAAATCCCGAAATGAGTCGAAAAGGCTTAGGTTAAGCCTAATCTTGTGTGCTCCGACACCTGCGGGCACGAATGTGGGGGTTTAGTGCAAGTTTCGGCCACAATTCAAGCTTGGCCGAGAGCTGTTGCACAGTTCCGTTGGGTTCTAATTCATCAGCTAGCTGTTACTGGAGTTAATTTTTAAATTAATTCCAATTTTAATTTTTGAATTAAAATCAATGTTAATGGTTGCTGTTATAGGAGTTGTAGGGGTGCCCCTAAATGCCATAATAAAGGCTATTCACTCCTCAATCCCTATATAAGAAGTAGTTGAACAATAGCACTTTTATACACAAGAAGAAATAATTTTTCAGCCTCAAAATACTTCTGCTTCTACTCCATTCTTGAAGCTGTGTTCTGCCCACGCTCTAGTTCGCCGGGTTCGTTCGTTTGGGTGCTCAAACGTCGAACCGTTGTACGTTTTATCCTGGGATCGGAAACCTAGGCCACAACGCTCCTAGCACTTTTGGGAGGTGGCAAATAAGGTTTTAAGGAAAGAAAGGCACCTCGCCTAACTCGTACTTTCTTCTTTCTTCCTTCTCCTTCTTTCTTGTTTTGGATTATGCTCTAATCAAAAATCCTTTCTGTCTTGTTTGATTGGAATTATAATCTGAGGATTATAAGTTCCAATTTTTGGTTAATATATATTGGTATATCTTTTTCTAGATATATATGTATATATAACATTTGGGTCCGCTTTATATATATTTGTGTGTATATATATATTTCGAATATATATCAAATAGTATTTATATATTTTCGTGTAAATATATAAATACTATTTTGGGCTATTAAATCGATTTTGGTTCATTATCACCAACAATTCTAACATCAATTCAAACAACAGCGATCGGCAACATCAAACATTGGCGATAATTAAAATATTACGGAGTATTATTTAGAATTAGTGAACAAACTATAAAAATACATTTTAGTAATTCAAATATTATAAGCTATCAGATCAACATATACTAATTTTGTATCTTACTAGTTAAATTAGCATTTGATCTCATTATTGCTATAGCTATTTCTCATCAAGCATCCCAGGTTGTATCCTTTACAGGGCGTTTTGTTGGAGGGATTTTAAATTCCCTTCCCACTTAATTCCCACCTAATTCCAAAAGCCATTAAATTCCGTAGTTTGGTTGGAAGCATGGAATTGTAATTCCCCCATTTTCATGGAATTAAAATCCCATGTCCCCCCCGGTGATTTTAATTCCTGAGAAAAAAAGATAGTGATGAGTCAAAATTACCCCTTCCTTTTTTAACATAAAATTAATGTCTAACAACAATAATGAACATTTTTGACTTTATACTACTTATTCCCTTTCAATTCTCATATATACCAAACATTGTAATTGAAATTTCCAGTAATTCTATTCCTGTCAACCAAACACTGGAATTTAAATTCTCACTTTATTCCCAGTAATTCAACTCCAATGGAATTACAATTCCTTTCCCACATAATTCCCCCCCTCCAACCAAACGCCCTGTTATATGTTAAATGCCCGGCTGAAATAAAGAAGGTACAAAATTAGTTCATGTATACAAATACCAGATAGAAACGAATATCACTATCAACACCTATAGAGGATTAGAAAATTATAACATTATTAAAGTACTGCATGTTGAATATTCTGATTTAAAACTGCATATAAATTCTTTTATGCTAAGTAATCGTTAGATTAAGCTTATGAACATTTAAGGACTGTATATGGTAACCGAGATATTTAAGAATAAAATAATATTGTCTCAGGAATCCAATTTTTCGCATTGTATCAAAAGAAACCCTAACTGAACACGAGATTTTTTCATTGTTATATCGTGCACCGCACGTTAAAACGACGCTGTTTTTACAGTTATAACGAAGTGACACTACAGTGTGTCTAAATCGACACGGTCTCACGTATTAATTTTATATTATCAAATAAAACTGCAGTTATATCAAAATGATATTGTTGTTGTGATGAAATGAAACTATAGTATATATAAAATGAAACTGAATAACATTTCACATATTTGAGTGTATATTGTACAATGAAGCTGTAATTATATTGAAATGATCATGCAGTTTTGTTTTAATGAAACTATAGTGTATATAAAATAAAATTAAATAACATTTTCACATATTTGAGTGTATAAATATTGAATGAAACTGTAGTTATATCGAAATGAAATTGCAGTTGTGTTGAACTGAAACTGCAGTGTATACAAAATGAAACTAAAGAACATAATTATTTTTTGCGAAAATTCTGTTTCTTTTCATTTAACAAAACGACGTCGTTTTGATGCGCGGTGCATGATCGATCATGCACCACGGTGCACGATATAATTTGCGAGATTTTCTTCTTCAAGGTTAGTTTATGCTTATTACATTTAGGAGAAAACATTTTATATATGATTTTATTGGGTTTGGATTACGGACTGCATTATTGGGTCAGTATTGGGCCAGATTATTTGAAAAAAAAAAAATGAAAGAAATAAAGCTAGGGACAAAAATTTGTTATATTAACCTTTATATTAATATATTTTTATATTTTGTAATTTCTACTATACACATGTATGTGTGTGAGACATCCCGAAAATTATTCTAACATATCGAGCCAACTTTTACGAATATTCTCTAATGAAGAATTGATTTTTTTATTCAAAAGCCCAAATTCCTCTATTTAAAAATAATCATGGCCTAGCATTTACCTTAAATGTTAAATCCAAATATTTCTAGGAAATTTATATCGTGCACCACGGCGCACATAGCAATATGCGCACAGGCACAAAACGCGCGTGTTTCATGCTGACATCATACTGACATCACTCCGTCCATTCGAACAGACCAAACCTCATTATGTGTATTCAGTTAAAATGTTATGTGTATTGTGTTATGAGTTTATGTGTATTCAGTTAAGAGTTTATGTGTATTATGTTAACCAAACCCATTATGTGTATTTAGTTAAAAGTTTATGTATATTGTGTTATGAGTTTATGTGTATTATGTATTATGTTAGATTATGTGTATTCTATTATGAGTTTATGTGCATTCGAAACAAGAGATTTTTTTTAACAACTTAACAAAACGACGTCGTTTTGAGAGGCGCGGGACGCACAGTGTTATGTGCGCCCTGGTGCACGGTATAACGATTGATATTTCTAAGTCTTATATATAAATATAATTGGATCCTTCTAAGACTACTAGTATGGGCTTTTATATATATATATATATATATATATATATATATATATATATATATATATATATATATAGATAGATTTTGAATCCGGTGCACACCCCCTAGTCAGCAGAGCCCGTGAGCACACTCTTTGATCGTTGATTTTAATTTTTTGACGATTCAGATTGATTACCACTTGGATCCCATGTTATACTAATTTTAGATGAAGCATGGGTCTTTTTGTCCTTAAACACTATATTTATTACTTTCCATTTCATTTATTTCCATGTTTATAAATATTTGTAGCATTATTTCAGCTCTCCTTAATCAATATTTCTCTCTCTCTTAGTGATTTTCTTTGGAATTTTACGGCGGTGTGTGCGTTTTACTGTAACAGGGCTCGTACACCATGGCGTGCTGGTTTTTTTTTCATAAAATTATGCGTTTTGGTATGTGCGTTTTATGATACAGGCATGCACATTTTGGTTTGTATTTTATATTACTAGTTTCGAGCGTGTGCGAAATGTATCAAAAAGAAAATAAAAATATACGAATCTAATTTGGGTATCGACGTTTGAATTTCGAGTAGATAATCAGTGCGTAGTAGATATAGTATTGGACTTGTTGTGTGTTTTTTTTTTTAAATTGTGGGGATTTTTACGATGGTGTGTGTGCGGGTGTGGAATGGCGTGTGCGATTTTTCTGTAACAGGAGGTGTACACCATAGCAAACTATAAAACGCACACACCATTCCACACCCACGCACACACCGCCGTAAAATTTCCCATAATTTAAAATTTCAAATGTACAAAATATAATTAATTATTATCATTGATAGGGTCCCTAATAATTTAAAATATCAATTGCCATTCATAATCTCCCTAATATAGTGCTTAAGATTCCAATTGAATTATATCAATAATTAAACATATATATATAATTACTATTTAATCCTTTTGATTTAAATATATCCTTAATTACTTTCACAATCTCTTATAATCTCAACCATTTATGAAAAATGAATCAATGGATATCATGAGATCTCATGATCTCATCAAGTATAGGGGTTGCACCAGATTCGAAGCCTATATATATTTACTTTGCATACATCTATTTAACTATTCTAACCCAAGCCTATGTAAATATTATTAAATCTATAATAAATTCACCCATATAATAAAAGCCCATTATCCTAGTCTTGCATTCTTTATTATATACACATGAATACATATACATATTATTCCTTATCTACAAGACTTATTACCCTAGATATTTCCCAACACACTCACTCTCCCTCATACTCTTCTACACGTCATTTCCTGTAACATCCTAAAATATTTTCTTCCAAAATTTCTATTTTATTAAATTTCAAAATAAAATTATTTTTATTCCTACGATAATTATTGCCAAAAGAGTATATACAATATTTTAAACTCTGTATCTCAAATGATTTGGTATAAAATATTTATATAATTATTTATGGTTTTAAAACCCCTATTTAAATGATATATTTATTTTCTAAAATTTTGACCCAAAAATTTATCTGAGACAAACCTGTCAAGTCACTTTTTATGAATCAAACTCCCTCAGCCCAAATGGTTTTGAATTCCTAAGTCCAGAAGTTTTGAAGTTTTGAGAGTCTTTGTATTCACCATTGTGACTTGGTATATCGTTTCCCTTGAGTTCAATGGAGAATCGGGAAATCTCTTCATGTGATGCCCAATTGCCCATAGACGTAGAAGTGAATATCTCCGAACTGGGTACGGTTATCAATTCTGGGAGTCATTTTTATTGAATTACACACTGCTATAGGTACTGAATTAGTTCAGACAACAAACTCGATTAGGAAATGTAAACCTGGATATAATTGTGTTCATTGCTTATCAGTTAAATTTAATTTAAATCATTCATAAGTAATTGGACTTAGGGCATTAGTTGCCTAATATCACCCTTGAAATGGCCTTATTTACCTATAATGCACAAAAGCCAGCACAATTTGTCTTTATTCTTAAATTAAAGCAAATTAAGCTATTATAAGCATATAATAAGCTCAAAAGGCTACAATTATGACACAAAATATCTCTAAAATACCCCACAAAATATATCATTTTTTGCACTTACTGGTGGTTGTGGTGGTGGTGTTAGTGGTGATGGTGGTGGTAGTGATGGTGGTGGTGATAGTGGTGGTGGTGGTGGTAATGGTGGTAGTGGTGATGGTGGTGTAGTGGTGTGGGGGTGTTTGTGATGGTAGTGGTGGTGGTGGTGGCGATGGTGGTGTGGTGGTAGTCGTGGTTGTGGTGTTGGTTGAGGTTGTGTAGTGGTGATGACGGTGGTGGTGATGATTGTGGTTGTGGTGGTGGTTGTGTGATGGTGTGGTGGTGATGATGATGGTGTAATGGTGGTGGTGGTGGTGATTGTTGTGTGGTGGTGGTAGTAATAATAATAATCTAGAACTAGAAAAGAGATGAGAGAGAAGATAAATATGAAAAAATAAAGAATCCGGAAAATGTCTTCCGACTAAAAACCTAGAAAGTCATTTTCTACTAAATTGGTTTTTTTTTTTTTTTTCCTTCTATTGACCAAAATGAATATTTTCTTTTAATTATATTTTCCATTTAGTCGCACGGTTGTTTCTTGCTAGTCATTTTAGTTCCTAACTTTTTACCGTTGCAATATACATCCCTAACTTTTCAAAAAAGTTTCAATTTTAACCATAGATCAACAAAACTATTAAACTCTATTAAAATATTACTTAGTGCATAGGTATTTTAGTAATTTTTAATGTTTCTTCGTTAATTATAATTTTCTTTAGTCTCGCTTTTTCATTTGTAAAAAAAAAATAAAAAATAAAATAAAAAATAAAAAATAAAAAAATCTTGATTTTAACATGTTCGAGTAGGAAAAATAGGATCGATGTACTACAATTGAAGAAGAAAATAAAGTTAGGGAAGAGGTTGTTGATTCTCTATTTTGACTATGAAATATAACAATTGAAAAGTTATAACGAATAAATTAAAGATAATAAAATTTTATAACAAATATGTACTAAGTAATATTCTAATAGAGTTTAATAATTTTGTTAATTCAGAGTTAAAAATCTAATTTTTTTGAAGAGTTAGGAGTGTATATTGCAACTTAACGGTAAAAAGTTAGTGACTAAAATGACTAGCAAGAAACAATTGAGAGACTAAAAATATATTTTTCCATAGTCTAAAAGTTCGATCAAATGGTGCGTCATTGCATTCAAATTAATCTAGAAATACATAACGTTGTTCTAATTAAAATAAAAAAATATTTATAAATACGTATTAATAGACATGAAATACAATTTATTTCAACCATTTTATATTTTACAAAAAATATTTTTATGGTGTTGAAGTTTTTTTAAGTTTTTAACGCCTCTAACACTATTTCTACATCTACCTACTTAAAAGTTAAAGATTTGTCAAATAAAAATGAAGAACTTGGGATTAATTGTAATTATAATTATGATTTGGAATAAAGTTCAAATTGACCACCACATGTAACCTGAAAATGCAATTAGACTATTGAACGAAAAAAAATTGTAATTAGGCCACTGAACACTCCAAATGTATGCATTTTCACCAGATAACATGTTACCATCAATTTTAGCAGATTACCTGCTTACATGGCAGCTGTGTTGACATTTTTAATAATAAATTGAAAAAAATTAAATAAAAAAAATAAAAATAAAAATAAAACGGCGACCACCCGTCGTTATTTTTAATATATTTTTTTATTTTTATTTAAAATTTATTAAAAATGTCAACCCAGCTGCCACATAAATAGGTAAGCTTGTAAAATTGATAGTAATTAACCTGCTATCAAATGAAATTGCATATATTTGGAGTGTTCAGGGGTCTAATTGTACTTTTTTCAATCACACTGACCTAATTATATTTTCAGGTTACGTTCAGTGGCCAATTGGAACTTTATCGATATCTTGGAATCTACCCAATAAATGTAGGGGGGGGGGGGGGGGGGGGGGTTGGTGGGGATGAGAGAACAAAGAGCCAAGGTACCACAACAAAGAGGCATGTGAAGCTGCCCACACATAAATACAATAACACATACATTTCACACAAGAAGTGAATACTTTGCACTATAGATACATACACACACACATATATATCCTCCCACCATAGTTACAAATTAATTAAATTAGTGTGAAGTAAGGTGAGGCTTTCCGAATTCCGATTGTATTTTTCCGGTGAAAATGGTGGGTGGTGGTACAAAGCCTGCATGGATGGAAGGGCTAATGGCGGAGACATTCTTTGGCGGTTGCGGTGTTCACCAGCATCGCCGGAAGAACGAGAAGAACATCTTCTGCTTACTTTGTTGCCAAAGCTTCTGCCCTCACTGCCTCCCTTCTCATCAATCTCATCCCTTTCTCCAGGTCTCATCTTTCTTTTTCTTTTCTTTAAATTTTTTGTTTATTTAATTTGTTGCCAAATATGTATGTTTAATTTGTGTTCATCACTTCACTTAGCTTGTTTATATAAATTTATTCCTTTTAGCTGATTGTTACTTCTAGAAATTCTAGGATTATTTATCTCTTCTTTTAATTCAAAATTCAATTTTTTTTTTTCCTTCCTCAATATTATCTGATTTTCAACACTGGGTAATTGGGAAACTATTTCCCCTGAATTACCACTAAATTTTAATGAAATTTCGAGATTTGGTTCTCATATTTCTTCCTTTCCCACTTAATTTGTAAACTATCAAGATTTCATTATACAATTTTTTTTTTTTTAAATATCAAAACTATCTGTTTCTTGGCATTTTAGTAAATTTTCAATTTATTTTCTAGCACATATAACTCTTTTATAAGTTTATTATTTTAAAAAATAAACAAGAAATTTTTTCTCTATTTTTTCCCTTTTCCACCGGTTTTCATATATTTTCTTTCCCATTCAAATTTTGAAAGAATGGGCTAATTAACTTATAATTGTGTATATAAAACCGTAACAAAAATGAAAAAAAAAATATTAGAAATTATGTATGCCTTTATATATTGGGTTCATATTTCATATTTTGGGTCTTAGAAAAAAAAGTGTATATATATATATATATATATATATATATATATATATATATATATATATATATATATATATATATATATATATATATATATATATATATATATATATATATATATGAGAGAGAGAGAGATTTGGAAATTGAAGTAATTAATTTTGTGGGATTTTTGTAAGAGAGTACTCTCAAATATCTGTCAGACAATTAGTTGTTTCTTGAATACTAAAAGGGGTGTGTTTGCTCCTACTTTTTGGTGCTGTTTTGTTTCCCATTTTTAGAAGAATTTCTTTTTCACCCTATTTTCCCCCTGTCAAGCTTCCTTAGCTGTTGCTTTCAACGACAGTTTGACCCAATCTTAGCCTATTTTGTCTTTATTTTACCTATGTTGTTTTAATATGGTCAGTCACCACCCTCTAGTCTTTTTTTCAATAATATTTTTTTCACAATTATTGTTATTAAATAATCTTGTATTTGCTTTTTGTGCTACTTGCCAAACACCTTGTGCTCAGATGTCATATAGTGACCTCTCTCATTTAAGAGGTCATGAAATCGAGTTTCAGTGAAAGCGTTGTTGATATTGTATGCTTCATAAGTATGTTTGAACAAATAATACAATATAATAGAGTCAGTAACATCCAAAAAAAAAAAATGTGTGCTACTTTATGATAAAATGTAGATTTTTTTTCTTTTGAATTATAATAGAGTATCAAAATCCAATTTTCATTTTTGGTGCTATATATGCTTTATATTATGTGTATATTGTACTTTTTTAGATTTAACATTGCATTTTCAAACAAAAGATTTAACATTGCTAAAAAAAAGTGTATATAATCCACGTGGAGGATGTACTAGATCATCATTTCTTGCTTTACCCTCCATTGCTCAGTTCATTTATTATTGCTACTTTTTCTTCTTGGTTGTCCTTGAAACTTGAAACTTTTACAGTCCAGTCCAATGTTTTTTAAGTATAATTTTAAAAACATAAAATTAAAGTAAATTCTATATTTAAAAGAAACCTTTTTTTTTTCGAAAGATTTAAAAGAAACCTCTTCATTCTTTCACGGTGAAGTAAAAAAAATATGATTATATTTAAATACAATTTTTTTTTTTGTATAGAATAAAAATCTTCAATTTTTATTATTGAAAAAAGAAGAAAATTAATCCCATGTTAATATTTATATTTTAATTTCCATTTTTAAGAAGGATAAAGTAATGTTTAAGATGAATAATGTTAGACAAACTCAAAGGTTTGCACTCGAACGTTTACTTGATTTTATTTAATTAAAATTTGCAATATAATTAATTATAATTCATCATAAATATAAAGAATGACTATTAATATCGGAGCAAATTGTTGATTTAACTTGTGGTCTTGTTGTATAATGGGATAGGTGAGAAGATATGTGTACCAAGATGTGATAAGGTTGAATGACTTGGAGAAGTTGATTGACTGCTCCTACATTCAGGTAATACCCAACACGCGTCTGGTTGGAGAGAATTAAAATTCAATTCTCACTTAATTCCATTTAATTTTAAAGATTATTAAATTCCTTAATTTGGTTAAAAAGAATTGCAATTCTCTCATTTTTATAGAATTAAAATTCCATGTCTCCTTTTGGTATTTTAATTCCATGGATTTTATGAAGAAAAAAGATAATCATGAGACAAAATTATTCCTCCCTTTATAAACTTAAAATTGATACCCACAACAATAATAGTCATTTTAGACTTTATACTATTTATTCATTTTCAATTCCCATGTATATCAAACATTGGAATTGAAATTTCCAATAATTCTATTCCCGTAAATCAAACACGGGAATTTAAATTCTCACTTTATTTCCAGTAATTTATTTCTTATTAAATTATAATTCATTTCTGACATAATTCTCTCCCTCTAACCAAATTCTCCGTAAAACGAATCTAAAAACAATCTGTTTCAACATCCAATGACAAAAATAAAAAATAAGAAATAATTATTTTATTAGAAAAATTAGTAAAATTCTGATAGTATATTATTGTTCCTTGTTTGGCAGCCTTATACGATAAACAGTGCCAAAGTGATATTCTTGAATCAGAGGGCGCAATCCCGGTCTTGCAAGGGTTCCGGCAATTCTTGTTTCACTTGTGATAGAATACTGCAAGACCCCTTTAGCTTCTGTTCTCTTTCCTGCAAGGTACCTCTCTCTACCATTTTCTTACATATTTATCCCTCAATTAATTATTTCCATTCTCATTAGAGTTAATTATCGAAATGGTCTCTTGATTATAGTGAAATTATCAATTTGGTTCTTGATTATTTTTTTTGACCAATTAAATCCCTTAACTTTAAAAATCTTAACCAATTTTGTCATCCGTTTGTTTGACCGTTAGTCAACCGTTAACTTGGGACCAAATTAGTAATTTGCTATAGTCAATGGACCATTTTGGTAATTAACTTTAAGGGTGGGCAATTCGGTTCAATTTTCTCGAACCGAACTGTACCAAACTAATTAGATTCGGTAATATACCGAACAACCAAACGGTAATAGATTCTTGTATACCGAACGGTTCGGTAAAAACTCGAATCGAACTGAATTTGTTCGATAAAAATCGAACCGAACCGAATACCATTTGAGCTTTGGATTGTTATTTTGTTATATATTAGACTTTGGATATGAACTATGTAAATACCATAACACATAATATAGAACTTTTGATAACAAACAATAAAGAAATCAAATAAAACATTTACGAGAGATACCCGTGAGAATATGAGCTGAACGACAAAGCAAGCAGTAAGGGACTTGGATTTACTTTGTATTTATTTATTATTATTATTATTATTATTATTATTATTATCATTATATTTTTAAAAAAATCAAACGGTATTCGGTTCAGTTCAATTTTTTACCGAACAATTCGGATCGGATCGGTTTTTTTATTGCCGTTCGGTATACAAGAATTCAATACCGTTAGGTTGTTTGGTATATTACCGAACCAAATTAGTTCGGCTCGGTTTGGTACGATTCAGTTCAAGAAAACTAAACCGAATTGTCCACCCCTAAAGTTAATTATCAAAATGGTCCCTTGACTATAACAAATTACCAATTTGGTCCCAAGTTAACGGTTGACTAACGGCCAAACAAACGGAAGACCAAATTGGTTAAGATTTTTAAAGTTGAGGGATTGATCAAAAAGAATAGTCAAGGACCAAATTGATAATTTCACTATAGTTTAGGGACCATTTCGGTAATTAACTCTTTTCATTATTACTCACACATGATAGATACTACATTACCCAAAACTTTTGTACTTTGTATGAGGTTAGTATGCCACAATATTTTATATCAATTGATTAGGTATTTATGAATCGATTGGTTTAATTTGTCACAAATTAATCATACCAGATATTACTTAATATAGAGTACCATTTTGGACAATGTTTGATAAAATAAAATGTCTGAGAAATAGCATTATTCTGTAAAACAATTGTTAAACGATTCACAAGAGTTTTTCACACTTTTGGTCCCACGACTATAGTGACACTATCAGGTTTGATCCGTGACTTTCAAATCTCTCAATTTTGGTCTACGACTATTGTTTTTTTACAAAATGGTCATTCCGGCCCATTTTTTTTACGAAAATTGTTCTTACTCCGGTAGAAATTGACGAAAAATGGGCTGGAAGGATCATTTTTGTAACAAAAAAAAAAACAATAGTCGTGGACCTAGACTACAAGGTTTAAAAGTCATGGATCAATCATGATAGTGCTACTATAGTCGTGGGATCAAAAGTGCGAAAAATTTCGATTCGCAAGGGTATCTACTTGCATTGTGGAATCTAGTAAAAAACGACATTTAGATTATGTACCCATATTATTATATTTAGTTTAACATGTTGTGTCTGCAGTTAATAAATTATGTACATATTATAATTACTACAATTAACATAATATGTACTTGGTGGTATGCATCTTCAATTTATTTATAAGTATATAATTTGTTAATTGATAGAACATAATATATTAACTGTAGGTACATGCATAATCTGAATTTCATTTTGGACCAGGATCAACAATGCAAGGTGGACCTGGTCCGTGGTATAATTTACCTCTGTAAAATTGCCATATTGAAACTATATAACTTTATTTGGGTTGGAGTTTGTAATGGACTTAAGGAAAGAACAGACCGGAGGTGCTGGCAAATTATGCTGTGGATTCGTATGCACCATGCATGGTGCGTACGGATGCAAAAATGACGTCGTTTTATTAAAAACACACATCTCCCCTTAAAAAAAAAAAATTAGGTTCGATTCCCAGCAACAACATATTAACTAAAATTCCAGAATCGATGAACTATAATTCCAAAATCGATGAACTATAATTTCAGAATCGATGAACTATAATTCCAGAATCTAATTTATGAACTAAAACTCCAGAATCGATGAACTAAAATTTCAGAATCGATGAACTACAATTCCAGAATCAATGAACTATAATTCCAGAATCAATGAACTAAAATTCCATAATCTATGAACTAAAATTCCAAAATGAATGAACAACATAATGTTGTTGCTGGGAATCGAACTTGATTTTTTTTTTTTTAAGGGGAGAAGCGCGTTTTTAATAAAACGACATTGTTTTTGCATCATCTTTACTCAGAGGTGCTGGCCTGTTCAATCTAATGGTTTCCATCATCTTTACTGCCTATCTTTGCAGTAATTTGCTCCAAGAGGTCTTGAGTTGCTCAAAATATGCATATATTGAGTTATTATAAATGCTTTTTTTTACCTTTATCTAATAATTATAATTTAATGGTGGATTATATATGTTTCATTTTATTTTAATAAATAAAATTACGGTCAAATAAATCTCATCTCCCGTATTAAAAAAACATATGCAGGTTGATTTCATGGTCTACCATGACCAGGATTTATCAAGCATTCTCTTCAAGTTTGATGAATCAGATTTCACCTTCTCCCAGTTCGAGGGGCTACGGATGGACGGATCGGATTCACCAGACGACGAAGGCCAACACACTCCGTACTCCTCTCTAGAGGACCCGTTGGAGTACAAGAATACTTCTTCCTCCAACACCGCCATTGACATTTCACGCGATTCCGAGACCAAAAGGAACAAGAAAGGAAGTAGCGGTTTTCTCCCAGGTTTCATGGTGTCCTTGAACAATAGGAGAAAGGGTGCCCCTTCAAGGTCTCCCCTTTCTTGAAGATCAATTTGAATGTATTATTATTAGCTTCGATCTGATCTATCTCTTAATAAAATTTCTAGCTTCAACTTAGGATCGGTTGTATTATTATGTGTTAAGAAGAAGATAGGGTCTGCTGCTTAGCTTGTTAGCTAGCCAGCTTTAATTTGGTCTATATGATTGTAGCAAGCATGCATGGCTTCTCAGTACAATTAAGTGTTATTTATAATTTCATTAACTACTGATGGATATATTAGAAACATGTCCGGAGCAAACCGACCTAGTGAGGCGGGACAAGGCAGACCCAATTGAGCCCGAGGCCTCGGGGCTAAGATCATTGCTCAGTCCCCGCGGCCAAAAGTCGAGCGCAACACTTGGCCTGGGTTGCCGAAGGCCGAGCCCAGCGCTTGGTCTCAGCACCCTATACTAGGTCGTCAGCTGGCCAAGACCCCGCCTCTAGGCCGGGTAGGGCACGTAGACGTGGTTAAGAGGGGCGTTGTAACACCCCACTTTTTTTTAAACCTTATTAACAGATTCTTAACTTAAAAAGGGATACTAAACAAGCATAAAAGTCTTACTAAGCCAACTTTTAGTGGTGTCACTGCCACAATCATCACTCACGGTGATTGCACAGGCTAGGAAAAACAAATCTAAACAAAGTCAAGCTTAACTAACTTTACACAACTAGGGGAATAAAACCCCGGTGTACAACACTATCAAAACTGTAACACATCGTGTTACGATCCCTAAAACCAATTAATCATTTAACCAATTACCCAAAAGAAAGAATTAAATCACAATAATTAATTAGGAAAGACCCACCATAGTCCACAGGCCCGTATCCCTAAACCCAATCCTTAGTCCCAAAAGGAATAGAGTTAGCAAACCTATAGTAATTAGGCCTAAGTAAGACTCTTAGATATATAAATAGGGAACATAAGGAGGCACCTAGAATCCCCACCACAATAATCCCTCACCACACAAGAAGTTCCAAGAATTCCCCTAGGAGAAATCAAGAAAGAAGAAAGCTTCAAGAAAGACCCTTCATAGCCAATGAATTAATTAAGGCTAAGAGGTAACCCATGTCTCAACAAAACCTATTTTCATAACTATGATTCCCCTCTTAGGATTTCCCCATATTATTGTGTATTGATGATTTGTGATATTATTATTGATGATTGGTGGGATGATTCCATGAGTGATCTTGATGATGAGAGGTTCTTGATAATTATGATGTTCTTGACGATTATATAACGTTCTTGATAATTATATGGTGTTCTTGATGTTCTTAATGATTATATGAGGTTCTTGATAGTTATATGATATTCCTACCGAATCTTGATTTTGGAAGATGAACTGTGTTCTTGTTGATTTAAAAATAATTAGAACCCTAGGTATATCGTGGAATTCGTATGGTATTATTCTGGGTATATTGGGTGAGAATTCGCATGATTGGGTGTTGATTATGTTTAGAAAAGCATGATAGGTTATGTGTCATATGTTTCTTGATCTTTGATCCGTTAATTGTCTACGTGTGTTATCAATTGCGTTTGAAAGTGTCTAAGCACGGTTTCGGGTTCCATAAAGGTTCCCGGAGCGTTTTTGGTGAAAAAGAGTCAGTGGGGGGTAGGGGAACCGCCACCTACCCGCGGCCTATTTGGGCAACGCCGGCAGCAGGCAGCTGCCCGCCGGCGGGTAGACATGACCACGGTTCCGGTTCCGGTTCCGTATTTGGTCGAACCGGAACCGGCGGTTCCGGTTGGAACCGCCGGTTCTAACCGATATTTTTTTTTTTTTTTTTTTTTTTTTTTTTTTTGTAAATTGTAAGTTTTTAAGTATTGTTAGGCCTTGAGTTTGAGTAATTTTTTTTTTTTTTTTTTTTTTTTAAAGATGACAGTTGTAACTTGTAAGTTTAAGTGGAATAAAATGTTTAACTTTGCTATGTTTTAATACAAAGACCTTATGAGAATAGCGACCAGAGAGCATTGAAACTAATAAAGGCAATTCTTAGGCCATTAATGATTAGGATAACAAAGGAAACAAAAGACAATAAATTTTTCATTGTCATTTGTTTCCTTTATTTTTCTAAACATTAATAGACTAAGAATTACCTTTATCAGTTTCAATACTCTCTGGTCACTACTCCCATAAGGTCTTTATATTAATTTATTCATAGCAAAATTAAGTAATTTATTTCACTTAAACTAAAAAAAAATTTAATAATTTTAAAAATGCAAAATTTAATAATTTTGCATTTTTTTTATTTTTTCGGTTTGGAATCGGAACCGTCCGGTTCCGAACCGGAACCGGCGGTTCCGGTTCCAATATTATAGGAACCTTAACCGGAACCTTATAGGTTCCGGTTAAGAACCGGAACCGGAACCGTACGGACGGTTCCGGTTCGGTTCCGGTTAGCACAGTGACGGTTCCGGTTACGGTTCCGGTTTGAACCGGAACCGTGGTCACCCCTACCGGCGGGTGATCCCTCACCCACCGGCTACCCGCTGGTTTGTACCCAATTTGGGATTTTGGCTTCCCCGTTTGATGTTCCCCCGATCCCCGTGGTGTCCCAACGGACTCTGTCTATCGTGCCTATGTCTAGTTTGATATTTCGGGTACCGTTCGTAGGTTGTATGAGTCTTATATATTGCATGCTAATTGAATTGGTATCCCGTTGACCTAGGTGAAAGAAGTATGAACCCCTTAGGATTATTCTTAGTATGTGAAGGATCACGCATAGGTTTTGTTATACGTTTTCTCCCCCTTCCCAATGTGTTAATGTGGGTTGCATGTGCTTGCTATGTGTTATGTGTGCATGATACCCCAATTCGGTTGCGATCGGATTGGTTATTCCTGAGCTGCGGTTCAGAAGCTGGCTGCAGTCAGATTTACACTCTCGGGCTGCGGTCCACCGTTTGGTTGCGATCAAACGTTTTTACATGAGCTGCGGTTCATATTTCCTGGCTGCTGTCAGATGACATACTTTTGGGCTGCGGTCCACTGTTTGGTTGCGATCAAACTATGATGAGCTGCGGTTCATCGGTCGGTTGCGATCGACCCCTCCGTGTTGCGATACGGGGCAGGGTGCTGCGGGGCCGTGTCAGAGCTATATGCGCTGACCCTCATGTATGGGCATGCGATTGGTCCTGTGGCGCCAACAAAGTGTGCTATGTGATGAGATACGGATGAGTTGTTGTTATGAGTACCTTGGGGATGTGACTATGGGTTTTATACTGGGAATCGTATATGTTGGATTATGATTATTAATTGTGCTTATCTTACCTGTCTTGCCTGTTGTAAACTGTATATGCTTGGTATAACTGCTGTCTGTGCTTAGCCCTATCTGTTGAGTCGATCCCTGTTTTAAAAGCTAGAGTCTCGTAGGATATATCTTCATGCTTCAAATTGGTTTTCCTATATCTATATATATGTCTATATGTATTGTATTTCAACGCGTTGGAGTGGGTTACCAGCATCTCTCGCTGAACAGATATATTTGGCTTTCAGGCACAGACGAGTAGATCACTGGAGCGCAGAAGCTTGAGGCGTAGCTTAGATAGTTTTCCCTTTTCGGCCTGCGTGCCATGATTTAGTATTGATACTGATTGAGGTTTTAGAATTTAGCCTGTGCACCCGAGTTCTCTAGCTCGGGTGTGGCATAGCACCCCGTACTCTTTATATCGTAATTTGGGATTTAATGAGATTCTATCTTTATTATATAAGTTTTAAAAGTCTTGAAAATCTGGGGTGTTACAAAAACATATAGGTAAGTCTACAACCAAGTCTCAAAATGAACATAACTGAAAAGGAGTTTAGACTACAACTAGCACACTAAGCTAATCTAGTCTAACTTGATCGCTCTCAAGAACTGGGCTCACCTGAAAGGGGTTAACAAACAAACAAGTAGAAAACAACCCATTAGCACGAAGCTAAGTATAACGCCACTCAACCCTATAAAATACTACGTACATTATATACTTTTGGAAAACATTTGTTTCACATACTTAGATCAAGTATTCTCAATCACTTAAGCAACATTTAAACATGCTCAATAGGATTTCTATATGCTTGCAACCTAATTATCAAATAGGCATACTTTCTCAATTATTTAACTTCTCAACAATCTCAAGCTTGCACATACTTATCTTATCATGGCGATATACACTAATCATACTCAAACTGGTGGTTAAAAATATACTTATACTTTAACAAGCAATCTCATGCTAACATATAACTCAATAAGCAATATCATGCTATCATAAACTCGATAAGCAATCTCATGCTATCATAAACTCAATAAGCAATCTCATGCTATGATTGCATACAAGGCGTTTGACCTTGGCTTTGGGATTCATTGACTAGTATACTTGTGTCTTAATGGTTGTTCTAGTGAGTTGACCTATGATGGATTGTGTTACTTGTTTCTTTTCCTTTTTTCTTTTCTTGGTTTAGTTTCATTAGTACTTTGGATTGTTGTTTTTGTTTTAGTACCTTGGTTCAATTCCGCCCAACATTAATTTTCTTTAAATTTCATGTTTTTTTATTCTGTTGAAAGTGCCCTTACTAACCATTGTGAATATTTTGTGGGTATTCTTGATAAGCTTGATTTAGGGTTGATATGATCGGTTGGGGCAAAGGTTGATTGGTGATTGACAAAGGAGAAATTGCATCATCTTGAAAAAAGGGACTTTATATCCTTTCCCCTTCTATCCTTGACTTGTTTTAGTACCCCATTAGCATGTTCTAAACTATGGAAACCACACCCTATTTGCACTTCTAAAGTGTAGAAAGGACATTGTTGTATCATTTGCCTATCCACCCCACCCTACACTTATAAGGTGTGAAAATGGGAATTATGATTTCAGCCAACATGTTTATTTCCACCCCTACACCCATGTGATTCAACACCGAGGACGATGTTCGTTCTGAAGTGTGGAAAGGGTGCACTTTGTGCTTTCTTGATATTCGTTGATGAACCTTGTGTTTCTTGAATGTTCACACTTTTGGATGGTGACACGATGAGGTTGTACCCCATTGACTTGTTTTAGAAGAGGCAATTTCAAAAAACATCCCAACATTCCTTGAATTGAGATTGTCACACATGGTTTTCCATATTTGGTTGCTAAAATGGAAGATATCACCTACTTGACTCTTGTGCATGACTTGATTGTTTTACCATTTGAGTTCGTGAGCTTCTTGGAGCCATTTTTGGAACTCATGTTCTTTGATTGGGTGATTGAGTTGCTTGGGGAAAAGCAAGGTTTAAGTGTGGAAACTTTTGATGAGTGCCAAATATGTCTTATTTTGAGGGGTGTTTTGGTGTCAATTTTTGCCATGTTTGGGTCCTTTTGGGTTGATTTGTGTGCTTAATTACTTTATTTGCATAAAAGTTGCATTTGATGACTAACTTTGGAACACTTGTCCGTTTCTAGGGAATTTGAGTATTTTTTAGGCATTTGGAGGCAAGAAAAGGGCAAAAAGGGCAAAAGGGGCAAAATCATGAAATCTAGGACCTATAAGAGTCATGTACACTCATATTGCCTTCGTACAAAGGCTGGCTGAAAGATGCACGCCCGAGATCACGTTCGTGGAAGCGGCCAAGTGGAAGATACGGAGCTCGTACCACTGTCCGTTTAATGAGTTTAAATTTGTTGTTGGCGGGATTGTTTTAGGAAACTTTTGTCATTAGTTTAGGATAGTTCTAGAGTTTAAGGGGAATTGACAATTCTTCTTCAATCTTGGAGCCTTTTCTTGCTTGATTAGATCACTTGTTGGATTGATTGTAATTACTATTGAGCTAAGTCAATTTCCTACAATTCTCTCTTAAATTTCATCATCCATATCAATTTTTAAGCTCAAGTGTTGTTGCCTATCAATCTAGATATTGCTTGGCTAGAATTTCTTTGTGAATTGGATTATGTTCCCTATCAAGGAGGAATTGGATATGTATTGGTGTTCTAGAATCTTTGTTGGAAGTGGAATTTGGTATAGACTCTTGTATGTGGAGTGTGCACATCATACAAGAAGCGTGGGATGAGTGTGTTGCCAAGAGACTGGGAGTCTAGGACACACTCTAGTCCTTTCCACTTATATTTCCCGCCTTAGATCTGAGAGGGCTATGTCTAGAAGAATGCACGTAGACAAAGTGTTTGATAAATGCCTTAGACAATTAAAGTTACTACAAAAATAGAACTTGAATTGTTTGAGATGTTATAACCGTAGCTAGCTTAGCATTAGTAGAAATGCCTTCCAAAGATCACTACTCAACACGTAGCCTCAATTCACTTCATATTACATTTGCTCATTTACTTTTGCTTACTTGCTTCCACACTTTACTTTCAATTGCACTCTACTCTTTGTTATTGCTCTCATGAACTTGCCTAGCTTGTTTCCGCAATTGTGCACTCGTGCTTAACTACACATCAATTCCAAGTGTCTATCCTCTTGAGAATGACATCCGGGGGAATTTCCATTCTCCACCCTGCTTTCCCTCTACTACTACCTATACTACGTAAGATGTACTTTTCCGATCATCAATATTTCCAGCCCAATCAGCGTCGCAATATCAAACTAAACATAACTCACTCTCCATTGAATACCATATGAAATATTGTTTAGTTCCTTTGACATATTTTAAAATTCTCTTTGCAGCAATTAAGTGGGATTCCTTAAGAGCATATTAATACCTTACACACATTCCAACACTGTGCATAATATCTGGTCGACTGGCTATTAGATACAACAGACTTCCAATTAGGCTTTGATAGACTGTTGGATCCACTGGTTGACCTGTATCATCTTTTGATAAATTTGTAGATGTTGAGATGGGTGTGTTAGGAGATGATAAGTGCCAAAAGAAGCAACTTTTTAGGGTCAAGTTAGGGACATTTTGTGCTTAATTTGGATTACTTGTGCTTGATTTATGAGAAATAAGCGATGAAATATTGATTATGCATTGTAAAGCCTTCTAACTTGAACATTCTAGTGTTTTTGATGAATTTTGGGCAAAAAGAGTGGCAAAAAAGCTTAAAGTAGGACATCTTTGGAAGAACATGGAAGAAGGACTAATAAGGCCCCAAATCACAATCGTGGTGCGGGCGTGGCCGGGAACCTGGGACCACCACAATGCCTGCCACGGTCGTGATCACCGCCTTGAGGCATAAGTGGCACCAGCCACGATCGTGACAACCATCGTAGCTGGTGTCGCGATGAACTTTGGCACAGATTAGGGCTTGACTTCATGAATGTTCTAGGATTCAAGCTTAGGCAAGAGATTGCGAAACTTAGGATAATCTTGTAGTCCGATCATAATCCCTGTCCGTCCTAGATCTGAGAGGGCATGGCCCGGGAAGGAGTTTAGGCTAGGTGTTCGATGAACTGCCTCATAGAGATTATGGACACTTGGGTGCCATATTGATCTATGATAGACCGTAGAGACCAAAATTTGGCTATGGCATTTGCAAACTACTCATGAAATCACAATCCTCATACTCACACACTCCTATCTTATACACTAAGACATTGCAACGTAGGGACAATCCTCCGCCTGTTCTTCTTTAATTGATTATTATTTGCATACTCTCTTTCTCACTTTTACTCTCAATCTTCTTTTATCAATGCTTTTCTTGGAACTTGTATATGACAAGCTTGAAACCCACTCACTAACACCTTCTTAAAGCATCCAACTTTATCATCCTTGTGAGAACAATACTCTGAGATTCCATCTCCATTTTACTTTTCTATACATCCATACACCCACACTAAACTACACCTTTCAAAATGAAACCGTTGCCGGGAATGGTATACGGTAGTCCGTAAGATTTTGTTGTGAGTTAAGGTTTCAAGCTTGGATAGTTGGTTCAAGTTTTCTTTTTGCACTTTTTACATTTGTTTTCTATTGCTTTCTTTGCATATTGTGTGAGAAACTACTTTTAGTTGCGATGACCATCTCTCTTGTCTACTTGTAGGTTGGTTCACACCCGTTCAAAGGGCACTCATGGATTAGTTCCATTCAATCCGCAGATCAATAGAACCACAAGGAGGAATTCAAGGCACATCTACATCCAAGAAGCAACAAGTGACATGGCATCCACAAGTGCCATGAATCACGAAGAGTTCAATGAGAGGCCTATGCTAAGGCCGACACCACCACCCACCAATACCTACCCACAACCGAAGTTCGATGCCTTCGGGGAATCTCAACGTCCCCGGAAGCATTTGAATGTTGATGAAGGCCCTAATGTGGAAGCTCAAGGGTGCATGGAGCAACCGAGGAGGGAAGAGTACTTTGATGCCCAAGGAGATAACCGGATGCGCACCATAACTGAGTATATGACTCTGGATTTCTCGGTGCATAATTCAATCAACCTTCCACCCATGGAGGGGAACATATTCAACATCCACCCGACTGTTATCAACTTAGTGAAAAACAATCCGTTTAGCGGATTGCCCTCCGAGGATTCCCACACACACATGATAGACAAGATTCGTGAGGTCATGCGACATGTTCTGGCAAAATGGAGTGTTAGATGACATGATAAGGCTCACTTTGTTCCCGTTCTTCATCACTAGGGAGGCGACAAGTTGGCTCGACTCACAAGATGATGACCATTTTCGCTCATGGGCACAACTCCATAGAGAATTCATGAATGAGTTCTTCCCCCTTACAAAGACCATGTAGGTCCGAAAGCAAGTTCAAGAATTTAAGCAAGGATTTATGGAGTCCTTGGGGGAAGCATGGAGAAGATTTAAGATGCTTTTGAGACAATGCCCACCTAACCTCCTACACCCATGAGACATCATTAGTTCCTTTTACGGGGGACTAAATGACAAGAGCAAGATGTTGCTAGGCTCTTCTTCCTGCGGGGCGTTTGTGTCATCTTCACCAGTTGAAGCAGAAGCTCTAATTGAAAGGATCTCCTCTAACACATCTTTTTGGTATAATAAGAGGGATTCTAAGTCCGGAATGACGACAAAGTCGAAGCCATGAGCCATGAGATAAAGAGATTGCAAGGGATGATCAAGAAAATGGGAGCCAAGGCTTAACCGTGCATGACCCTTGCATTGTATTGTAATGTGTTTGGAGGTCCACATGACACAACGGAGTGCACTTTTCCTGACGCTTTTGAGCATGTTGATGCCATAGGTTACGCGCAAGGACCCCGAGGAAACACGTACGAAAATAATGGTAGTGGTAACTACGGTTGGAAACAAGGGGGTGGATGGAATCAATGGGGCTACGCTCAAGGGAGGCCCCAAGTTACACAAGGTGTCAAACCCACCTACGGCCCACAATATGGAGGAAACAACAATGCTATATATAGACCACCTCATGTTTCCCAATGCGAGCTGCACCCCTAAAGGAATGAACTTCGTGAAGTGGATGAGCGGTTGACAAAAGCCATCCAAGAGCTCAAAAATGATAGAGTTCTTCTCAAGCAAGAGATAACACAAGACTTTCGACAAGAAATAGCCACAATGAGGCAAGAAACACAAACCTCCATGAAAAATCTCGAGACTCAAACGGGACAACTAATGAAGATGATACCCGAAAGGCCTTGGGGTACTTTGCCAAGCAATACCAAAAATAACCCCAAGGAGAGAGCTAATGCTATTTCTTTAAAAATTGTGAAAGAATAAGAAATCTCTTGTGAATGAGAGAAGGAAGCCATTGTGAAAAAGGCCACATCTTGTGGCCAAACAAGCATTGCTGACAAGGCCACGTCTTGTGGCCTAGCAAGCAAAGGGAAGACGACCACCTCTTGTGGCCCAAACAAAAGGAAAGATGAGGTCCCAAGCAAGCTGGTAACCCTACGTTACTGACCCCCAATACCATTCCCTCAGCGGTTGGTGAACATGAATGAAATGGAACAAAAAGGTAAATTTGACGCACTTTTGCATAAGCTTCATTTAAATATGCATTTTCTTCATACTTTGGGGGAGATGCCCTGTGTTGCTTGTCACTTGAAAGAGATTTTCAAGCACAAGAGGGGGATAAGTGATTATTCACGAGTCCACCTTAATGTTGAGTGTTCGGCGGTGCTAAACAAAGGGTGCCCACAAAAGAAGAGTGACCCGGGTGCTTTCATAGTGCCTACGATGCTTCCATAAATGTCATGCCATCTTTTGTGTTTGATCACTTAATTTTGCTTCCATTGACTCCCAAACACATGTCCATCTATTTGGCCGATGGATCCATTCGGTATCCGAAGGGCATTACGGAGGAAATGTTGGTGCGGATTAATGGATTCATAATCCTGGTTGATTTTGTGGTGTTGGATGTGGGTCATGATGATCTTGATATACCTTTGATATTCATAAAACCCTTCATGGTCCTTCGTGGTGTGGTGTTGGCACAGGCAAGTTGACCTTAATTACGTGTTGATAACGAAGAAGCCAAGCTTGGGATGGCCAAAAGTGAAACTTGAGGGAAAATGCTCAAAAGGGAAAGGCCAAAGCTAAGGCTAAGGCCACTTGTTCTTGAAAAAATGAGGATTTGACATGGAGAAAGAATTGGATGAATCATTAGTGTCTCCGACCTAACGGTTTTGATGCCGATTGACAAAGTGAATGGTTGTGTCTAGCCAAGGACGTAACATGCGGTGCTTCTTGGGAGGTAACCCAAGCTTCTTGTGAATACTTTTGTACATAGTTTGTTGTTGTTTTTGCAATTTTTGAGCTAACATTGTGCAAAGAAATATATTGGGAACCATTTGGAAAGAAGTTGTGAAAAAAAAAAAAAAAAACAAAGAAAAATTCCAAGGCTGCATCCACGATCGTGGCAGCTCACGTGGGATCTTGCAAAAGTTTCACCATGCGGGCATCACGATCGTAGTCGTGGAAGGTCTACTCACGATGCATGCCAAAATCGTGACAACGATCGTGGGACCTCTCAGATGTTTCACCATGCTGCTATCACGATCGTGGGAGGCTGCAGATCAAATGTTTCACCACAAGGTAGTCACGATCGTGGCTAGGGAATCTCTGCTCATGATGCAATCACGATCGTGACTAGGGTACTGTGCAGTGCGAAAAATTGCTCTATTTAAAACTCCATCTTCTTCTTCACTTCTTCTACACAACGAAAATAATCTCCTCTCATGCAAGGTTACTCCAACTCAATTCTTTTTGCTTTCTTGGTGATTTCTTGGCTCAAACACTTGTTTATCTTCATCATCATGAGGTAAAAATGCTCCAATCTCCATTTTCATTCTCTTTTTTCAAGCTTTCTCTCTCTATAACTCCAATGTTGATAGATTGTGTTTCTATGGATGATTTTCAATTTTGTTTGTATATAATGTTTCTTTGGAATTTGTGAATAATGTGTTGTAGCATTGAATTTTATATGCCATGAAGAACCCTAACTTGAATTGGGAATTTTTGAAATTGGGTTTGATGATATGGCATTGCATGGATAAATTGATGATGGAATTTTGCAATTGCATGTTAGTATAGACTTTCTATGGAATCAATTTGAGTTTAACATGCTTTGAAACTATATTTTGATTTTAATGTTCATACAAAATGGAGATTTTGAGTTTTTTAGTTGAATTGTGAGATTGTTGACTTCAAATTGTGTTGAACATGTGTTGATCAATACTATGACTCTTGTGCATTGAAATTGAGTTGAATACTTGTAAAACTTTTGTCTTGAAGGAGGATTTTATCGATATTATCCAAGTTGTTTCTGGTGCGTTCCTCTAGCGACCATGTATGTCTCAGTTTTGGAACGTATTCGGGTGCATCTACTCCTTGCACCACTCTGTTGGCGTTGACCATCATAACTTTTACCGGACCCTCGGTTATTACCTCTCACATCTCATCATGTAGGGTTGAGAGGTGTGCCTACTATACATGCGTACCTTCCAGTCGTCAAACTTAGACAAATTAAACAAGAGACGCTTTGAGATACGATGATCCATATTTTGTAAAAATATGTGCAAAAAGAACTCAAGTTTTAGAGTTTTGGAAATGAGATCACCAGGCAGTACACACAGAGTGTTTACTGTTCAAGGTAACTGTTTTGGTACAACTTGTTGGTCCCGGTGAGGGTTAGTACGAGTCTAGCGGGAGGGGGGTGGATAGACTCGTAAGAATTTTGAAAATTCTTGACAAATGGCAAAGTCTACCCGATGGGTAATCTTAACAACTTGGTAAGAGTTTTAGATGTGCAGCGGATAAAGTTAACCCTTTTTAAACTTTCTTTTGCATGTTAAGTTGTCTAGATAAAATCTTAGGTTTGGTTTGTTAAGAATGCAAATATTAGAGAGAGAGAGAGAGAGAGAGAGAGAGAGAGAGAGAGAGAGAGAGAGAGAGAGAGAGAGAGAGAGAGAGAGAGAGAGAGAGTGTGTGTGTGTGTGTGTGTGTGTGTGTGTGTGTGTGTGTTGTTTTTATAGTGGCTCGATTGTTAACGAAGCCTACTCCACTCTTCTTCACAACACTGAAGGTTTGCACTAATCCTAAGTACAAAAAAAACACCAAAAGTTCACTCCTTGATCACAGAGCCGGCAATGAACTTTTACACCCAGGTTTTTCACCTCCTACAGAGTTTACTCCGCTTCTTTCTACTTCACACAAGTAGAGATACACAAGTTGAAGAAAATAAACTTCTTCTTCTCCAACTAGAAAGTCTTGGCTTCTTTGAATCTAGATCTTTGAAGTTGAAGTAGCTCAAGACTTTTCTGATCTGGATGTATGATGTTTTAGCTCTTGGTCTCTCTTCTCTTTAGAACACTGGTATCTTAGAACATGAAAATTTGAAAGCTTGTTGCACTTTGAATTTTAAAAATGACCAACACCTTCTTCAGTTGATGAAGATGGTATTTATAGGCAGGGTGAAAATTAATAGTCTGTTGGATGGAAAACTATTTTCAAAACGCCTTTGGACCAGTGGGTAGGGACGGCGGGTAATCCGGAGGATAGGTGAGTTGTTAGATTTTCCAGCTGTTGAATCCTTAAAGTGTGTTGAACATTACTTTTTGTTCTGCACAAATGATCAAGCATTTAATTAATGGGAAAATCGACCTCGAGATATGTTCCCTGGACACACTTTGCCTTGGACATATTTACTTCACGTTTTTAAGGTTTCGCACTATTACGCTTAGAGAATGTCTTGAGCAGTCCAATTGAGTGGTTAACTTGGTTAACACATCGAGCGTTAGGTCCTCTCAGATACGAATAGTTGACTTTACCAATCGTCCCTTAACTCCTCGAAAGGGTAGGTCCTTCCATCATTCGGTCTTTGCAGCCTCTCGGTCTTGATAATCTTCGCTCTTCGAATCTTCAAGTCTTCTATCTCGGACTAGAGATAACCACTTGGGTTACTCTTCTTCACGGTCAGTCAAAGATAACCCCTCGGGTCAATCTTCAACTCGTTGTCCTCTTCTAACCGAGAGTTAACCACTCGAGTTACTCTATGATTCTGTGTTAAGACTGTCCCCTCAAGTGTCTATTAGGATGAACACAGTTTAACTACTTGAAGTTCCATTCAGTTTGATTCGAATGTTGAGCAGAATAGAATAAGTCTAAATATAAAAAGAATTAGCGGTCTAAACTCCTAATACTTGGTATCATCAAAATCTATTACAAAATGTTTCTAACACTATGTACTACAGTCTACACATCATCTTCAAACTGTGTTATGAAATTTGGGTTAGAGGCAGGGGCGGACCTACAGTGGGGGCAGCTGCCCCCACTCACCTCATCCCCACACCATATATAACTCTTGTATGTATATATGTATATATAGTACAAGGTTTAAGTATAAGTAGAAGAAAACAGCTAATATTAACAAAAGTAAAGTTAGCGTAGATAGTAAGATGTCCGCGTTAGTTTAGGGAAAGTTAAGGGTTCGATTTTGACTTATTGCTTAAACGCATATTTTATGGCAATTTGAATAAAAGTGGCTTCAACATAGTTAGACTCTCAAAATATATGTATATAGTTTTATATTAATAATAAGATAATGTGTTTTCAATTAATAATAAGATGTGTTTTCTATTAGAATTATTTTATCAAATTAATTATGTTTTATATTTTGTTATAAATATTTTTTTTTTTATTTTTCGCTCATATCTAACAATATTTATGGCTAACTTCAAATGTGTAATTTATAATGTGTTTTCTATTAATAATAAGATGTGTAATTTATAATGTGTTTTCTATTAAAATTAATTTATCAAATTAATTGTATTTTATATTTTGTTATAAATATCTTTTTCTTTCATATCTAATAATATTTATGGCTAATTCCTTAACTATTTCATCTTTTTTAAGCTATCCCTTTTGTTTTAATATTTTACCCTCACTGAACAAAATTTCTGAATCCACCACTGGTTAGAGACTTAGAGGTACGCCAAGAAAACTTTTCTACATACATTAGTTAAACCTAAATCGATAAGGACAAGGACAATGCTGAATGGGTTGTCCGAGAATGTTCACCTTCCTAATACAAAAAATAAAAAATAAAAAATAAGAAAAAAAATCAAATGGGTGACAAAGTTTTCAATTTACTTTCTGCTCACCCAAATTTGTCATCTTCCTCATTTGATTGGAATTGGGAATTGAGCTTACTGTTTGTTTGTTTCAAATCTCATATATATATATATATATATATATATATATATATATATATATATATATATATATATATATATTCAAGTAATTTTCTATAGTGTTGTAATTCGAAAAAGTTTATCTCAGTCGTATATTTATCTTGACATTGTAAATCGTACAACTGTCATTTATATTAACTTCGTTTTCTATAAATCCCTACACAACGAATGCATTTTTCTTATGAAATTTGAGTTTTAATTTTAATTTTATTAGTATTTGAATTTCAAAGATGTCTTTTTAAATTAAATTGATTAGATTCCTCAAATTACCAAAAAAATTGAAAAAAAAAATTGAAAAAAAAAACTGAAAACAAGAGAATTAGAGAATAATAATAATAATAATAATAATAATAATAATAATTATTATTATTATTATTAAAACAACGACGACGACAACAACAACAATAACAGCAATAATAAATCTATGCCATAAATTCGGAGACCAAGGTTCGAACCTCGACGGCGGCAGTGTGGGAATTATGTCTAAAGTGGACAGATTCCTTGTGCACACTGGCATTTGACCCTGTCTACTAACCCATTGAGTCACCGTAATTTACATCCTCCCACATGCTCTGTCGGGTCGGAGTGTGGGGATTTTTAGGGTTGGGGATTCAACCTTTTGGGATAATAGGAGTACAGCCCAGGAAACAATTTTTTTTTTTTTTTTTTTTTGGGAGGGGGCGGGGCAAAACATACACAAAAGGTCAATTTAAAATTTTGAAAATATTTTTTTGAAAAATAACTTCTAGAAATTAATATATTATTGATAAATATCTTAATTTTATGGTCTTTGGCTGAAGGTTAAAAAATTATATTTTTTGTTTGGCTGAAAGTAATGAAATTGCATTTTTCTTTTTGGTTCATTTTCTTGAATAATAATAATAATAATAATAATAATAATAAGAATAAGCGGTGGTGGTGTGTTAATGATATGGTGGTGCAGTGGTGATGGTGATAATCGTAATAATAATTTAGAAGTGTGCATGAAGAGATATGATAGAGAAGAGAGAAATGATAAAATAAATCATGATTCTAGAAAATGTCTTCCAACTGAAAATATGAAAATAAGGCTTTTTTGTCAATTTGGACCTTTATTTCATTAAGCAGAATGAATCTTTTCTTTTATCTTTGATGAGCTTACACAAGAAAATCATTTTTCATATCTCCAAATGAACCCTAAAAGATGTTATATTACAATAGCTAAATAATTTTTAAAAATGAGTTAATACCTCCAATGGTCATTCGAGTACTAATGATTTACCAGCTATGGTCATTCGAGTTTTAAATGACTTCCAATGGTCCTCCATATTTTAAAAAATAACCACCCGTTGTCCTAATTTTAAAAAAAAATTTGAGTTTAAAATGACTACGAGACGTCCTAAAAGGACTACGGGCAGTTATTTTAAAAAACATGGAGGACCATTGGAGGCCATTTAAAACTCGGATGACCATAGCTGATGAATCGCTAATACTCAAAGGACCATTAGAGGTATTAACTCTTTTAATTAAAAATTAAATTTTCTGTTGAAGTAATTCTTTCGTACATCTGCGTATTTTTGCAACATAATGACGTATTTATCTGTCATCAATTCATTAATTAAAATATTATGTTGGGAGCATTCACCAATTCTTCCAACAATATTCAAATAACTCATCTGTGATGATAATGATGATGAGAGCTCCACACTAGGAGGAAGAGATATCTATTATTGCTTCTTTTTGGATCATTTCTACAATGTGTATGACGGTATTTATAGGTTTAGAATCATAATAAATAAATAACATTTATACAAGAATAAGAGAAATGTCTACGCTAGCTAGATTAGTGTGTCGCTTGATAAAAGAGCTTTGTTGCTTTGGCTAAGTGGTAGGGAGTTTGTTTTCCATGCAAAAGGTAAGAGGTTCAAATCTTAACTTGGAGGATATCTATATTTATTTGTTCTATTGTAAGTGTACAAGTTTAATTTAACGTCTATTTTGAAGAATTATTCGAAAAGAATTCATAATTCTGAAAAAAAGATGGGATCCTAATTATAAGGATCAAGGTATTGTGAAGAATTCAAAAAACCAAATGTGAAGATGGGGTCCTAATTATAAGGATCAAGGTGATGGGTTAATCCTTGCTATAAAAATAAGTCATCCTATTATGGAAATTGACCAAAACACTGAACTGCACAGACAGTACCTGGAATAGCTGAAGCTTCGCTTGAAGATTCTCATGGCATGCACGGTTCAGTCCTGAGTAGGTGTTAGGAAGGGTTGTGGTAGTAATTAGAGCATCCACATCAGTGGATATTATGGAGATAATGTCAGATGAATTATCTTGGGTGGAGATAATAACAAATGTGGGGTGGGGTTATTTGTGAAAATAATTGTTCTGCAAATTCAAGCATAATGTCAGAAAAAAAAAAAGAAAAAAAAAAAGAAAGAACACTGGCGCGTGCAATGCACGCGCCCGTGTAGCGCGTCAGGCGCGCTAACAGCGCGCCTGACACGACAGGTTTTTATTATTTTTTTTTTCCAATTTTTGTTTTGTTATTTTTTTTTCTTGTTTTTTCCTCTCCCCTCCCACCTTCTCTTTCCTAATCACTCTTACATTATCTCTCAAATCTTCCCAACTAATGTGGATGCTCTTAAGGGCTGATAGCCATTTGTACTTACCTTTTGTATAACTCCTTGGTGAACATCTATAGTGGATTGGGTAGACGTGGGTTGCCCCGCAGACGTAGGAGAAGCGCTCCGAACTGTGTAACAATTCTCTGTGTTCTTATTTTATTTTATGCTTTCAAGTTCAGTTATTTACATTTGATTAAATAACCTGATTAATGAACACGATTGTTGCATAAATTAAAATCAAGTAGAATTCTAAGGTTCATCTTGTATTCGATCAAGATTCACAGTGCAATTTCATGTTTCATAACACTCCCTTTGGTTGTTCAAAGGAGGAATATTATATTGGAAAAATTTTGGTTAAGGAAAATAGAGTACAATAATATGCTCCATTGTGAATGATATCATCACTTAAGAAATGTGTTTTATTCCATCTCCCATGGATTAGAGAATTGAATGATTTCAGTTACGATAGAATTGAGATTACAAAAGTATATCCGTAACCAATCTCTAACTACATACTCCTGACAACTAGGCTACACTAAGTCAGCTACAACTAACACCATATAATTACAATCATATATTAAAAGTAATGACAATAATAATAATAATAATAATACTAACACACCCCCTCAAGCTCAAGGTTGGTGCAACACAATATTGAGCTTGTCCCGTAGAGCAGCAAAGCGTGGAGCTGGAAGCGGTTTGGTGAAGATGTCAGCAAGCTGATCCGTAGTAGAGATGTAGTTGACAACAAAGTCCCCAGAAGCCACCTTGTCTCGAACGAAATGATAGTCAATCTCAACGTGTTTCGTATGTGCATGAAAACCGGATTTGCACATAGATAAGTTGCCCCAAGATTGTCACACCATAAGGAAGCAGGTTCACCAGAGTGTAGTCCTAATTCCTGTAACAAAGAAACAACCCAAGTGACCTCAGCAGATACGTCAGCTAGAGCTTTATATTCTGCCTCTGTGGAGGGCCGAGCGACGGTGCGTTGTTTCTTGGATAGCCAGGAGATGAGATTAGAGCCCAAGTAGACAGCACACCCACTTATACTCTTCCAGTCAATAGGACATCCTGCTCAATCACAGTCCGAATAAGCCTGTATGTGAGTAGTAGATGATGGCGAGAACCGTAACCCTAACGAGAGTGTTCCCTTAATGTAACGGAGGACACGTTTGACAAGTCCCCAGTGTTCGGTAGTAGGTGGGTGCATGAATTGACATAGTATATTGACCGAGTACGCAAGATCCGGCCGTGTGATGGTGAGATACTGCAGAGTGCCGACCACACGCCGATATTGAGTCGGATTCTCAAACGGCTCATCAGATGGTATGACTGACTTCGTAACAGTTGCTGGTGTAGCAAGAGGCTTGCAGTCAACCATTCCAGCCCGTCCTAAGAGATCAGTCATGTAACGCCGTTGCGAAAGGATAATGCAATCACCGTCCACAATGGTTTTTATACCCAAGAAGAAATGCGGAGCCCCCAGATCTCGGATTTTGAAAGCTGTTGCAGGCCGTTGCAGTAGAGAGGTAACCAGGGCGGCGTCATTTCCCATCATGATAATGTCGTCGACATAGACAAGTAAGAAAACTCGGGAATCCCCAGTCGTGTAGTAAAACAAGGAGACATCTGTTTTGGAGGATTTGAAACCTGCAGACAACAGAAAATCATGAAAACGCTTGAACCAGGCGTGTGAAGCATGTTTCAAGCCATATAGCGAACTCTGTAGAAGACACACATGTCCAGGATTGGTCGGATCCTCATATCCCGGGGGTTGCTTCATGTACACAATCTCTGCCAGGTGTCCGTTCAAAAAAGCATTGTGAACGTCAAGTTGGCGTAGCGTCCACTGTTTGGACACCGCAAGAGAGAACAGCATGCAGATTGTAGTAGGTTTAACCACCGGACTAAAGGTGTCAAAGAAATCTTCTCCGGCAACCTGATTAAACCCTTTAGCAACGAGGCGCGCTTTGTAACGCTCCACCGTGCCATCCGACTTGCGTTTGGTGCGAAACACCCACTTACACCCAATAATGTTCATGTGAGACTCAGGAGCAACAAGACGCCATGTATGATTATGGAGTAGAGCATTGAACTCCTGATCCACTGCCTCACGCCAATGCGGGTGACCCACGGCTTGAGAGTAGCACGTTGGGTCAGTGGTGACAGTTAAGGCTTGAAATGGCTCATCCGTGCCCTTAGTCATATGACGAAGGCGCATGACATGGTCCCTACTCAGTGGTGCAGCCCTGGTTCTGCGGGTCTTAGCGGGCGCCGTGTGAGTTATAGCCAGTGGAGGTGGCTCCCGTGCTAGTGGTACGGGCTCAGGCTCGGCATGACGCGGTGCCTCATTGGGCGCCACCACCAGTGGAGCAGCAGGTAAAACTATAGGACCAACAGCCGAAGGTAAAGCGGGCGGTGATGCCTCAGCAGCTATGTGTCCTGTAGAAAAGGGAAAAATAGTCTTGTCAAATCAGACATGACGACAGACATATGTTTTCCCACTTGCCAGGTCAATGCATTTGTATCCCCTAAAGGTAGGTGGGTAACCTAGGAAGACACATGGTGTGGCCGGTATTCTATCTTATGCTTGTTGTAGGGGCATAGATATGGAAAACACCGACATCCAAAGACTCTAAGAAAAGTGTGTGGTGGTGGTATTTTGAAGAGACGAGTGTAAGGGTTTCAAAATTTATAGCTGATGAAGGCAAATAATTAATTAAAGAGGTAGCTGTTTCAAAAGCATAGTCCCAGTAATGTTGGGGAACTTTGCCTTCAGCTAATAAGGTGAGACCTATTTCAACAATGTGCTTGTAATAAGGTGAGACCTATTTCAACAATGTGCCTGTTTTTACGTTCTACCCGCCCGTTTTGTTCATGGATATAGGCACAAGACTGGCGATGATTTATACCAAGTGTTTGGAAAGTGGTGTGTAACTTGATAGAGCGCGAGAATTGTCACTCTACCAACACACGAAACAACTCAAAAATTTTATATATGTCAGATTTTATCCGTAATGGATAAAATCAACAGAAACGTGAAAAATCGTCTACAAAAAGTACGAAATAGCGAAAACCATTTGTAGACATTACAGGTGATGGGCCCCATATATCTGTATATACTAAGTCTAGTACATTTTCACTAATATTGGGAACCTTATCTAATTTAAACCTTGTGGATTTGTCAAGATGACACGCAACACACGACTCCGTGGGTTCGGTTTTATTTGGGATGACCGGGCACTTTGGCAGAACTTTATTGAGAAGTTGTTTATGCGGGTGACCAAGCCTGCGCTGCCACACCGTGGGAGTGGCCCGGGAATTGACGAACGCTAGATGACACCGGGAGACCGAGAGTTTATACAAGCCGCTAGTGGTGGGACCCCTAAGCAGAATTGCCTTGGTTGTGGAATCCTTCACAAAAAAACAATTAGCATGAAATTCAACAAATACATTGTTTTCAGAAGTGAATTTTTGCACGGATAACAACGGAACTGACAAAGATGGCACATGTAATATATTTGATAAAGATAAAGGTTTAGAACTAGACGGAAGGGATGCATGACCGACACGTGAGTTCGCCAAACCTGCGCCATTACCAACACGCAAGACATCGGAATCGGTGTACTCGTTCGAGTGACTCATCATGCCTGCATCCGGTGTCGTATGGGCAGTCGCCCCAGTGTCCGGGTACCATGCATCGGACGGAGCTGCGGTGGATGGCATTGACGGAGCGTCTCCGGAGATTGCAACATGGGCCTGCGCCGGCGGTTGTGTATTATAACGCTTGAAGCAGTACACCGCCGTGAGACCTGAAAATTTGACATCTAGGTGTTCCACGGCCGCCCCGATTCTGCCTGCCACGATTGCCACGACCACCACGGCCTTGCGGACTGGAGGACTGCCTGCCGCCGCTGCCACCATGCTGCCCACGACCCGAGCTAGCATACATGGCCGTGAGACTGCCGGCAGGGTCACTCGCCGTCGGATAGTCATCCACGAGTATAAACTCGTGGTCCTGGAGATGGTCGGAAAGGTGCGCCAGCGTGACCGGAGAACCCGACGCCTTGAGGGAGGCTGCCATGGCTTTCAATTCCGGCCTCAATCCCCTAAAAAATATAGAGGTTCTGCTCCATGAGGGATAATGGTCGGTCGGCCTGAGCTAGGGCCTCCACGAGAAGCTGTGCGCGGCCTAGGTACTCGGCGGTGGAGAAATGGCCTTGCCGTAAAACCTGGAACTGCCCCAAGAGGTTGAGGCACCGAGCTTGGCTGGAGGATCCGAGGGCACTTGTAATGGAGTCCCAAACTGCGGCGGACGTCTCTTTGCCGACGCGAGATGGAGAACTTCATCCTCCTTGGAGGAACCCAAAAGAGACAAGATGGACTAGTCCTGCTTCTCCCAAGCCTCGAAGGCCGGATTGGGAACGAGCGAGGCAGTTGCGTTGGAGGAATCATCGGCAAAAGGTGCAGCAATGGTAGCTGGTGAACACGGAAAGCTCCCATCAACATATCCGAGCAACTCCTGGCCGCGGAGGAATGGAATCAATTGCGTACGCCAAAACAAATAGTTTCTGTTCGTAAGCTTCATGATCACAAAATGATGAGCAACGGAGAGAGCATTCGCGCCTGCCGGAGATGGATTGCCGGTGGCGGAAGCAGTCCAGTCGGAAGAGCTGGACGACATGATCAGAAGTAGTCCGGTCGGAGAATAGTTTGGCTGGTGGTGTTTACGGGTAGGAGGGGGAATTTTGCGGTGTGGAGGAGGAGAGAGAACCGATACCTGACTGATACCAGATTAGATAATTAAATGATTTCAGTTACAATAGAATTGAGATTACAAAAGTATATCTGTAACCAATCTCTAATTACTCCTGACAACTAGGCTACACTAAGTCAGCTACAACTAACACCATATAATTACAATCATATATTAAAGTAATGACAATAATAATAATAATAATAATAATACTAACACCATGATGTATGTTTTATTCCATCTCCCATGATGTATCATTTCTTCAACTGGGCAATACATGTTGTATTGTCTTCATAGTATGTCTTCAACTGGGCCAAATCGTGAAGTTCATACTCATGACTTGTTAAAAACCTCGCTAGAAAAACACTGTGGAAAAAACCTAATCGAGGGAAAAAGAGTACATGATATATGTCAAATTATGTGTTTTCTTTCTAAAATTGAACATAACCATCATTTTACATTGTCCAATTTATCCTTTTGACATTTTCAAATTTCTAGGCAATTAATGAGGTTAGTATAATTGTACTTTGTATAAATGACACCTACTTCTAAGGGGCATAATAAATTTCACTTTTAACAAAAATTAAATTAAGTGTTACTGCTTAATCAATATTGAATTTTTTTTCAAAAAAAAAATCAATATTGAATTTATAAATTTAATTTATTTTAATATAAAAATTGTTAGGACATCATTTTTATTATCGATTATAACTATCTACAACAATATTCATTTTTTACAATTACTTTTACTAGAAGTTTAAAATACTCATTTTGATTCTATCAAAAATAATTATTTTTATTTTACATACATTTAAAATTGTACTAACCATTTACCTATTTTCACTTTCGTGTTAGATTTCGCGTTATATATATATATATATATATATTGTTGGTCCCAAATGAGGTAAGGTGAAAGTCTAGAGGGGGGGTGAATAGACTTTCAAACTTTTTCGCACAGCACAACAATTGCTAAGCCAGAGATAAACCAAAACTCTTAACTAGATTGTTAGAGTATGGTGCACAGCAGAAATAAATAAACATAAAGTGTGTGTGAGATTGTGTGAGCAGTATATCTCGTGTAGAGCGAATATGTAAAGAGCGGTAAGTAAAGAAAGCAGTAAAGAACACAAGACAATTATAGTGGTTCGCGAGGTGGTGTAATCCTCCTACTCCACTTGCTCTTATCTCCAAGAGCAATGCACTATATATACCACTTCGTGGTTCCAAGATACAATGAATTTCCGTGATCTAGTGCTTTGATCACAAAGCCCGCACTAATCACGCCCAGTGACACCACACTGCTGCTTCGGGTTTCACGTCGCCGCGCTACTATCCCAGGATTTCACGACTCCGCGTTACTTTCCCCCCGTCTTCCACACTCCGGTAGAAATGTATCCCGTGATCTAGTGCTTTGATCACCAAGCCCACACCAATCATGCCCAGTGCCTCCGACACTGCTGCTTCGGATCTCACAGCTCCGTGTGACAATCCAGGATTTCACAGCTCCGTGCTACTTTCCTCCCTTCTCTTGTTTTGCTCCAAAACAAGTGTTGTCTTGCTTCCAACTTCTGAGACTCTGTAGATGATCTTCAATGATGCGCAGGTCTCTTTGATGAAGATAAACACTCTGGAATGATTTCTCTTGATAGCTCTGAGTGTTTTCTCTCTTTGAATATATCAAGTAAAGCACTTGATATTTTTGCTCTGCTTTGCTCTGTTTAAGAACTCTCTGAATATTTTTCTTTTGAAGCTCTCTGAGTTCTTTTTCTTTTCTCACTTCTCACTTGAAGATTTTTGGTATGCTCTGTACCAAATGAGATTTTAGCTCTGAAGTGGTCTTTGTATCTTTGGGATTTAAAAATATTCATTAATTTAATCCCATACTAGTTAAAACTAGTATTTTTCCGTGTGAGAATATTTTCACAGTAAGTTCATCTTCATCTTCTTCATTCTCACGTCTGGGTGTTCTCAGACTTCAAACTGGCTTTGAACTTCCACCCAATTTGAATTTCTCCTTTGTAATTGACACCCAATTTCAATTGGCTTGTAATTGGCACCCAATTTGAATTTCTCCATTGTAATTGGCTCCCAAACTGCTCCTGGTGCTTTCAATTGCTTCCCAATTTGAATCGTTGGCACCCAATTTGAATTTCTCCATTGTAATTGGCTCCCAAACTGCTCCTGGTGCTTTCAATTGCTTCCCAATTTGAATCGTTGACTTTGACTTCGAAATTGGCTCCCAGACTTCTCCTGGTATTGAATTTCATCCTGGTATTGAATTTCATCTCAATTCAATTTGATCTCCCTGTCTTCTCCCTGTCTTCTCAAACTTTGAAATTGCATCCCTGTCTTCTCCCTGTCTTCTCCCTGTCTTCTCAAACTTTGAAATTGCATCTCTATAACTTTGAAATTGCATCCCATAGAGACTTCTCAAACTTTGAAATTGCATCCCATAGAGACTGGCTATTTCAATTGCTGCTTCGAACTAGCTCCCAATTTCAATTTCTCTGAGACTGGCTCCCAAGGCTCCCAATTTCAATTGTTTCGAACTAGCTCCCAATTTCAATTGCTGTGAAATCGGCTCCCAAGTGAAATTAGAGACTGGCTATTTCAATTGCTGCTTCGAACTAGCTCCCAATTTCAATTTCTCTGAGACTGGCTCCCAAGGCTCCCAATTTCAATTGTTTCGAACTAGCTCCCAATTTCAATTGCTGTGAAATCGGCTCCCAAGTGAAATTGCTTCCCAATTGCCACCCAAGTGAAATCAAGTGAAATTGCTTCCCAATTGCCACCCAAGTGATGAAATTGCTTCCCAATTGCCACCCAAGTGAAATTGCTTCCCAATTTCCACTTGTAATCGGGCGCCCAACTCCATCAGATTAATTTAATTTGGCTTCTCAAATTTTACCTTGTAAAATTGTTAATGGTGAGTTTTGAACTTAAGCTATTTCACATAATATATCAAGCATTATCCATTTCGTCCGTACAACTTTTGATTAAATCTCCAATCACATTTGATGTACTCCTTTCTTTCCATAGATGCTTGATCTCCAAGTCAATTTCATGCATTCTTCCAATATTAATTTTCTTCACGAAAATTCTTCTGGGATATCTTCTTTGAGTAGTAGCGACGTGAATATTGTATCATTCATCTTCTTCTTTAATTTTTCATTTTCTCCAGACAATTCTTGATTTTAGCCTTTATATCTTCTTCTATTTTCATCCATCTTCCTCTGTTTTTCTCTTTTCCAATTTAAATAATTTCCCGATCATGGTCTAAGACTCTACTAGACCTATGAAATAAAATTGGGGGGATCTACAAATACATATTTGGCATATCAAAACCATTACACTTTATTCCTAACAATTTCCCCCCTTTTGGTAATGCCAAAACCTATACTCAGTCATTGGCTTTAAGTCTTTGAAAAATAATCTTTTTGCTCAATTTTATTTGACAAAGCCAAGATGAGTTTAACAAATGGTTTTCTAGACACAATCAAAAGAAACTTGTGAATTAAATTTTTAGACAAGCTCCTAAACGCATCTTGAATTATTTTTATTTTGATCATCATCAATTTTTAATTTTGTCGTGCGTTTGACATATTTCTTGTCTTTTAATTCACGAAAGTCTAATTACATTAAACAAATAAAATTAAAGACTCAAAATAGACCATGGGAAATTATTATTGATATATTTCGAATTTATAGAGAAAAACGCAACAGAGGTTCGAAAATAGAAAATATCAGCTTAAGAGAATTTTCAGATTACCTTCTAGGTTTCTTCACACCAGAGTCTTTCTTCAAAATTTCCTTGACATGTTCTCTGAGCTTGAAGAAATCATCTTTGAACTTTGCATTCTGAAATTTCTTTGTAAGCTGTCCGGCCATATAGTGTCCATAAGCTTCTTTGATATTGTTGCCCGGAAGAACTCCTTTTTCCCACCATAAGACACATTCTTCAAAGCTTCTTTCTTCTCCAAGATTCATGCCCATATTTCCAGTGAAATCTCTTAGTTCATACCACATCTCGGTTCTTTTCCTTTTGCCTTCTTCTTCTTTATTCTTTTCCGAGATCCATTGGGCTTGATCGGCTGCAGGCCATTTCTTGATCATGCTTGGTAAATTTTCCTTAGTCCATATTGTTGTCTGAGTGGCGGTACCCTTAGAGTATTCAAACCAGCCACGCTGTTCAGCAACCTTCAATGTACTCGTACCAAGACTAGGATTCGCGAACTGAGCAAAACCAATCTGAGATGGTCCTTGTGAGGATTGTCCGCGGCTTCGGCCTCTACCTTGAGTAGACACTACTGGCTGTTGTTGACTTCCAAGAATAAATTCTTGTTGTTGCAAAGCCAAGTGACTGAGAATTTCTTCCCCCCTTTTGGCGTTATCAACCAAAAATGCAAGGGTCTTAAAATCTCGGTCTTGGTTTGCCTTCACAGTTTCAACACTATTGTGCGTTTCAATGGAAACGGTTTGTACGTTGTCCAGCTTGTTTGTTGTAACTGCGAGTTCAGCTTCAAGTTTGTTGATTCAGCTTTCTTGGTCTTGAATTGCTTTGATCAGTCTCAAGTGACGTTTGTTGTTAATCTTTTCAGCTGCTTCTCGTTCCTTCTTCATGAGCTGAATCACTTCAAGTAAGCCTTTTGTCAATTCTCCTTTCAAAATTCTTTCTGCTTTGTCAATCTGGGTCTTCAAAATATTTTGATGCTCCATTAATTCCTTCAGATTGACTCGTGTATCCGTGTGTTGTTGATCTATCTTTTGATTTTGTTCAACCAACTTGTCTCCAATTGTTTGACAAACAACATCACTGGATTCGGCTACTTTGACAAATAAGGATGAAAATATGCCATCATCTTGATCATTCATCTGCACAAAGTTTGAGGGGATCCGAATGGACTTCTATTCGGATCTGTGAGAACAACTGTATCAATAAGTTGCATCCCTTCTTCTTCAGGTGATTCGGCTTCTTGGTTTAGATCACCAACTTGTTCTTCTATGACTTCTGTTCTCGTGTAATTGTCTGCAAATAATTCTTCATTTTCTAGAACAGGGTCCATGGTAGGCATGGTAGACTCGGTATGGTGTACCGGCAATACACTGGATAAATCCTCTGTGATTTGCAGTCTACTCTCAGTAGCAACTTCTACTGCAACTTCAACTGGTATATCTCTTCTTCTTTCTTCCGACACTTTTCTCTTATTTCTTCTCGTACTGACACTTCTGCTTCATTGGATCCCACAAGTTGTTCATTGCACTCCAGATTCACATTAGTTGTTGTGGGGGTCAGATCAGATATTAATAAAGAAGCATCATGGACTTTCACAGGTATGTCCATATGATTTTCAGTGCTCATGATTGGTACATCAATGAGTGTCGTCCCTTCAGTTCTTTCATCAAAAATTTCATTATCCACAAGAGATGTGTTACCTGGATAATGATGCGTGTCATAAACTGACCTTTGCAGAGCTAACTGAAGTGAAATTTCATTCTGTCGTTCTTGTTCGGCTAAACGGTCTTGAGCCGTACTGCCTCCCTTTATTGGTGTTTTTCCTTTTTGTCTGGCTGCCTTCTCGTGTAGCTTCATGTGATAAACTTGATTTAAATCCATGTTGAGTGCATCTAGAATCACGTTCGTTCCGCACCATTCCAAGGAAAAATCTTCACTCCGTATCAAATCTGGGGTGATTTTTGACATGAAAGAATGATATCTTTCAAGTTTCCATTCTCTCCAAGTTTGCACCATTATCAATTCTTTCAACAGCTCCGGATCATCTTGAATGAGAGCTGAGTCAAAAACTATAGGTCCTGCACTTCCTTCGGCTGCAGATTGACTCGAGAGTCTTCTTTGTAGATCATTCGAAATTTGCACATCAACTCCTGCAAATTCCATTCTTGTAGTATTGTCAACTCCTTCGGCCAATAAGTTTGGTTCGGCATATTTGATCAGAACAACTGCTATAGCCGTACTGATGGCTTCTTGATCTCTTCCTGATCGATTGCTTGATCCCATTTGATTACTTGAGGTTGAGATTGCTTTGCTATTTCTCGGTCTGGAACTCTGAGGTGTTTTTGAACTTGTAGAACTCCCACCTTCTTGTCCTCTTCTCTGCCTTGACCTTTTTCCAAAATTAGGATTGAATTTTCTGAAGAAAGCTCTGTAAATTCCAATATTTTTGTGTTTTCTCATTGGAATTGTCTTCTTCCTTAGCAGTTCTCCAATGATGAGACCATATCAAACATTTTGATAGAATCGGTCCACTACAGCAGGTTTCTTCATTGGTTTGGCAGCATGAACAAAAATAACCATCTTCCTGTGGATAAATTTTGCCCATTTGAATTTTATTCCTTTCATGATTCCGTCCATCAGGCACACTGTTGATGCGGTCAAATCTTCAGTACTTCCCAGTTTGTGTTCAAGAATCTTGTAAATCATGTCCACCAACATCTCATATTCAAACTTCAATACATTCTTATGAGCGGACACATCAGAGAAAATTGGAGCCGTAGGACCACGAATTTCGTTCCAAAAATTTTGAACAACATAGTTGTGAGATTCTGGCATTATCTGAGACTCAGGAAAGTTGAAGCACTTGTGTATGTCATCTTCAGTGATCGAAACTTCTGATCCTCCAACTCTAGATTTAATCGAGTCCTTTTCAACGACTGCATGTAGATAAAATTCGGCTACATCTTTTTCAAAGGTTCCAAAGTAGTTGTAGGTGAAGAAATCAAACAATACACAGTCTTTTAAAGCTTGAAGAATTTTCTCGGTCGTGTCCTTGTTGGTAGAACCTAGTTTGAAAAACTCAGGATTGAGTACCATTCCATTCGTCACTTGTTGCGAGAGGGCGAAAATAGGATCAATTTGCTTTCTTCCAGATTAAGCCATGATGATCAGATCGATTGATCGAGGAGAGATAATTTGAGAGAGATTTTTCTGATATTCTGAAGGTCTTGAAAGAGTTTTTGAGATATGAGTGAGGGGTTTATATGAGGAGGACGACTCGAAGGGGTTTTTCGAATTTAAGAGAGAGATATGAGACTTCTGAATTGTACCCTTTGGTTGAGGTGTGTTGATTGGGTGAGTTTAGGGTAGATGAGTCATCTGATAGATAGTGTTACGAGGAAAGAGAAAATGTCATCATGAGCAGACAATAGTATTTAATGCTCACACCTCTTTAGAAATACCCAATGCACGTAAGGTGTAGAGGGTGGAGATTTGAAGAGACACTTAGGAAGGATTTGGGTTCTGATCTCCTTGAGATTTGTTTGTGGGGATCGATTAAGAGAGTAGATTTCTGACAGGCGAGATGGGGGTGTCGATTGAGAGAGGGGGTAAATCTTGTTTGGAAATATTTGATTTAGGAGAGGATTATGGGGGGGGGGGGGGGGTTTAGGTTGGGTGGAGGTTTAGAAAGGGTAGGAGTTATGGGTGGAGGTTTGATGCCCAATTAAACTCTAATTTTCCTCCTTTATCTCCTGATTTCCTTCTCAAATTCGTGTACCACAAACATAATAACACTCAAACATCTCATTAGTAGCAAAAATTACTCCTCAAATAATTAATCACACATACCAATTATATTAAACTCATACACGGTAATTTCCAATCAAAAATTAAACACATTTTGAAAAATTAACAAAATTAACATTCATATTCCAATTAACATTTAGAAACATCTTTATAATTAGCACACAAATCAGATTCCAAAATATTTTAGAAACTAACAAAAATATTAACTTCTAGATTTCTAAAACATTTTATTGCGAATTATATCACATATACTGCATATATACGAAACACATATACAATTAACACATTAAATCACATTTTGCACATAACACATATATATTATTAAGCAAACACGGTAAATCATTTTTAGAGCAAATTGTTCATGCAAACAAGTTAGTTAATTTACAGAAACATGAACACATACTCAAAAACTGATTTAGCACATTAAAACATGCAATTTTAAACAACTTATCAAATAAATCACGAATTGCACATTTTATCAAATTAATTTGCATGGCATATGATCTCACATTAAATAACACATGCAAATTCGCAATTAAATTTCTAACACATATTGCAATTTTATCACATAAAAATTTCGAATAAAAACATGCATATAAACACATAAAACAATTTATTCATATAGAACAATTTATTTTGAGCACAAGTATCAATTTAAATAGAGAGATTAAGTCCAGTGATACTTAGCTCATTTCGATCATTCCCAACTCGTGCCTTAAGGTAGAAAATCTCGTTTCGCAAAAAGGCTTCGTGAGAATATCAGCAACTTGGTTTTCCGTAGGGATATATTCGATCTTCAGATTTTTCTTTTCAACGTGATCCCTTATAAAATGATGTCGAATGTCGATATGTTTGGTTCTTGAGTGAAGCACCGGATTGTGAGTGATAGCGATTGCACTAGTATTATCACAATAAATACTTACGTCATCACAATTAACTCCGTAATCCTTCAATTGTTGCTTCATCCACAAAATTTGCGCACAACAACTTCCTGCAGCAATTTATTCGGCCTCGGCGGTACTACTTGCGATGGAATTTTGCTTCTTGCTGAACCAAGAAACAAGCCTTCCCCCCAAGAACTGGCATGTCCCGGAAGTGCTTTTTCTGTCTATTTTGCAACCTGCAAAATCCGCATCTGAAAAACCTGTTAGAGTAAAATCTGTACCTTTTGGATACCATAATCCAACATTGATTGTGCCTTTCAAATATTGTATGATCTTCTTTGTTGCGGTGAGGTGGCTTTCTTTTGGATTTGCTTGGAATCTTGCACACACGCCCACAACATAAGAAATGTCCGGCCTACTTGCAGTAAGATATAGAAGTGAACCAATCATTCCTCTATATTTTGTTTGATCGACATCCTTTCCATCTTCATCTTTATCTAGCCTTATTGATGTGCTCATTGGAATTTTGATCGATGATTTTCCATCAAGGCCAAACTTCTTTATCAAGTCGCGGGTGTACTTTGCTTGATTGATGAATACTCCTTTTTTCAGTTGTTTGACTTGTAAGCCCAAGAAGTAATTCAATTCACCCATCATGCTCATTTCGAATTTATTCTGCATAAGCTTCGAAAATTTCTCACACAAAGAATTGTTAGTGCTTCCAAAAATAATATCATTAACATATATTTTCACTAATAAAATATGATCACCATCTTGAATTCTAAATAGAGTTTTGTCAACAAGGCCTTTGGTGAATCCACAGCTTATTAAGAACATTGACAAAGTATCATACCAAGCTCTAGGTGCTTGTTTCTACCCATACAATGCCTTTTTAAGTTTGTAGACTTTATCACCTTCGCCTTTTACCTCAAAACCTGGGGGTTGTTCGACATAAACTTCTTCTTCGAGTAGACCATTCAAGAATGCGCTTTTCACATCCATTTGATAAACGGTGAAATCTTTGTGTGCGGCGTAGGCTAGGAAAATTTTGATTGTTTCAAGTCGAGCCACCGGTGCAAAAGTTTCATCAAAATCTATTCCTTCTTGAGAGTATCCTTTTACAACGAGCCTTGCTTTATTCCTAACAATCACGCCTTCTTCGTTTGCTTTGTTCCGGAAGACCCATTTGGTTCCTACAACATTGTGGTTCGCCGGTCTTGGAACAAGTTCCCAAACATCATTTCTTTTGAATTGATCGAGCTCCTCTTGCATAGCATTTATCCAATCCGAATCATTGAGAGCTTCGTCAATTTCTTTTGGTTCAATCTGAGATAGATAACACGTGAACAATGCTTCCATGGTAGATGATCTTGTTTTCACGCCTTCATGAATATTCCCAATAATTAATTCTGGAGGGTGATTTTTGAGCCATCTTAAATCTGGTTCAAATGGGTGCATGGTACTGGGTGGATCCATTTGTTGTGTACTGGGAGAGTTGGTTCGAATTTCCACATTTAATTCATTTTGTAATTGACCACCAACTTCACCAGTAACTTGATCACTAATTGGATCACCAACTTGTACTGCATCCTCATTCTCACGTGCGGCATCACTCCCAAAATTATTATTAAAAGAATTTCCAACTTCTTCTAGATGAGGGATGGGATTTTCTAGAGAATTAATTTCCAACTCATCCATTCCCTGCAAAACATCATCTTCACACGTATCATTAGTATCACAAAAATCAATATGACACTTGTTACCATTTTGTGCAATTTCTTCGTTCAGTGCATCATTCTTGATCTGTGATTTTTCATCAAATACCACGTGTATGGATTCTTCAACCACCATTGATCTTTTATTCAAAACTCTGAATGCCTTGCTGGTAGCTGAATATCCTAGAAAAATTCCTTCATCTGCACGCTCATCAAAAGCTTTTAGATGCAATTTATCATTAATATGAATAAAACATTTGCATCCAAAAATATGAAAATAACCAATATTTGGTTTTCTCCATTTATAAAGCTCATATGGCGTCTTCTTGTACTGCTTATGGATCATGCTTCGATTTTGCGTGTAACAAGCAGTGTTGATAGCTTTCGCCCAATATCGTTTCGGGAGACCAGCAGCACTAATCATCACTCGTGCGGCTTCTTTGAGCGTCCGGTTTCTTCTTTCGGCAACACCGTTTTGTTGCGGTGTTCTTGCGGCAGATAATTGATGAGAAATTCCATGTGAATTGCAAAAAGCTTGTATAACTCCATTCACGAACTCTGTTCCGTGATCCGTTCATATTTTTTATATTTGCAATTCTTTCTCATTTTGTAGTTGCTTCAACAGGTTCGGTAGAACTTGCTCAACTTCATTTTTCTTCTTGAGAACCACGGTCCAAGTGTACCTGGAAAAATCATCAACAACAACGAGAGTATATTTCTTACCACTTACACTTATTGGATCAACCGGTCCAAATAAGTCCATATGTAGTAAGCTTAGCGGTCTTGACGTTGACTCGTGTGTCTTTGATTTGAATGATGATTTGATTTGCTTTCCGCGTTGACATGCATCACACACTTGGTCCTTCTTGAAGATAATATCTGGCAAGCCTTCTACTAGATTCTTCTTTGCAAGCTGATTGATAGTCTTGAAGTTTAAGTGGTTGAGCTTTCTATGCCATTCCCAATTAGCTTCATTTGAATTTCTGGCCATTAAGCATACTGAATCTCTGCTTGTGCTCCAATCAACAACATACATATTCTTTCGTTTTTTTCCAGAAAGAACAATCTTATTTGTGAGCTCATTTTTGATTAGGCAATTATCTTTAGAAAATTCTACAAGATAGCCCTTATCACAAAATTGACTAGTGCTCAACAAATTAAATTTTAATCCTTCAACGAAAGAAACATCTTCAATCTTCAAACCATTTTTCTTGATCGTGCCAACTCCTTTTGTAATTCCATAATTTTGATTTCCTCCGAATATAACTTTTGGTCCATCGATTTCTTTGAAATTCACAAGATATGATTTATTTCTAGTCATGTGGCGTGAGCAACCACTATCGATGTACCAAAGATCCTGCAAAAAAGATTAATTAACTTTAGGTACCCATACTTGCTTGGGTCATTTACTGTTAGTGATTTTTGGTAACCAAACCCACCTTGATCTTATTGAATTAAGATGAGGCAATTTGTAACCATTAGAGACACGATAATCATAACTCACATTAGAAAACATTTTTGATGCCGGGTTTTGAAAATTATTTTTATATTTTGGCACCTGGGAAGAGAATGGTTGCTTTGGTCTATAAAAAATATTACATCTATTGCACAACCAATCTTTTTGAGTGGGATGAAATTTCCCAACTTTATTTCTAGAAAAGCTTCCCTCTTTTCTATGAAATCTTTTTGCACTTGACTCTTTGGCATATCTTTGCTTGATGAATTTTTGTTGTTTTGCCGTATCATAGAATTGTTTTGGCCTTTCAACATTCAATTTTGCTTTTGTTTGATAGCCAAGTCCTTGTCTCATTGTGCCATTCTGACTTTTAACAAATTTTACCACTTGAACTTTATTATTTAAAGTAGTAGTAGAATTAGTCAGATTTTGAGGGGTTTAAGAACATGTGGAGTCATAACCAATTCCGGTTCTATCTCCTGATGGCTTTTGCATGCTCACCATTTTATCTATAATTTTAGACGAATTAGTGAACGTAGCAATAGTAGCTCTAAGA